>NW_024742750.1:0-17451 GCF_018991925.1 Homarus americanus
CACGCGACTTCTACAAATAATCAAACCATTCCACCAGATTCGAACCCAACAGACTATAAACTGTGACCGAGAACGCTAACATGGGCCACCAACACTACAAGAAGTCCAGTATATTAACAATACAAAGCCTGTCATCTAGCAACGCACAGCAAACCAACTATAGTGAAACCACCCGCGCAGCCAGGTGATCAGGACAACGTTTACCAACGGCGAAACTAGGATCCATATATATTTCACCAGCCCACAAAGCACGCGACCCTACATATAATCAAAACCTCACCCCACCAGGATTTGAACCCACGATCTATAATTGTGACCGAGAAGCTACCTCTGGGCCACCAGAACACAAAAAGAAGTCCTAGACTCTGCTATATTTCAATACAAAACCTTTAACGAGCTTATGGCGCGAACCTCTAATGGGGAAACAACGCAGCAGGTGATCAAAACGTTTTACCAAATGCGGCTTCGAAACACGAGATCCATATATATTTCATTATCCAATAAAGCACGAGACTTACACATAATCAACACCTCACCCCACCAGGATTTGAACCCACGATCTTAAACATGACCCGGGAACCCTAACTCCAATACCAGACAATAAAAAGCACTCCTACACTACTATATTTCACACAAAGCCTGTTCAAACAGATTATGTAGCCAGAACCACTATAGAGAACCACCTAACAGGTGATCAGAGCAATGTTTTAAAAATCTTGCCTGGAAACAAGAGGACCAATATATTTCATTCCCAATAAAACATGATTCTACATATAATCAACACTCAACCCCACCAGATTCAAACCCATGATCTTATAATTGTACGGGAATACACTTAGGTGCCACCACCTTGTGACAATAAAACAGTCCTAGACTCTACTATAAACAAAAAGCCTGTTCAACGACCTTATAGCGCCAGAACCTCAATAGGACCACCCGCCGCTTCTAATCAAACACAACGACGTTTACCATCCGGCAAACACGAGGATCATATATATTTCATTAGCCCACTAAAACCGCCCGGACTTCTACATATAATCAGCGCCTCTACCCACCAAGAATTTAAATACGATCTTATAGTGTGACCGGGGCGCTACCTCTGGAGCCACAGGACAATAAACAGTCCTAGACTCTCTATATTTCACACAAAAGCCCCTGATTTCAGCGAGCTTATAGCGCCGTGAACCTCTAATGAGGACCATCCGTGCATGATCGAGCATTTTTAAATCCGGCGGCGAACCACGAGGACCCCATATGCTCTTCATTAATACTAATAAAGCCGCCGCGGGCTTTCTACATATAATCCCAACACCTCCTCCGCAGGTTTGAACCTTACGATCTTATAATTGTGACCGAGGAACGCTACCTATGGGCCTGGGACAATAAAAGCAGTCCTAGACTCTGCTATATTTCACACAAAGCACTTTTCAACGAGCTTGGCGCCGTGAAGAACTCTAATGGGGACAACCCATGCAGGTAGTCAGAGCAACGTTTTACCAAATCCGGCTTCGAAACACGAGATCCGCCTGCTGTCTAGCCCAATAAAACGCGGACTTCTACATATAATCAACACCTCACCCCACAAGTTCGAACCCGATCTTATAATTGTGACCGAGAGCGCTACCTATGGGCCACCAGGACATATAAGTCCTAGACTCCGTTATATTTCACAAAGCCTGTTCCAAAACGCGGCACGTGAACCACTATAGGGGACTTCACCGTTAGCAACCCAATGATCAGAGCAACGTTTTTACCAAATCCGGCAAACGAGGATCCTTATATATATTTCATTAGCCCAATTAAACGCCGGACTTCTACATATAATCAACCTCACCCACCAGGATTTGAACCCACGATCTTATAGTGGGCGGGGAACGCTACCTCTGGGCCACCAGGATAATAAGCAGTCCTAGACTCTGCTATATTTCACACAAAGCCTGTTCAGGCCTTTGGCTGTGAACCTCTAATGACCATCCGTGCGGCAGGTGATCAGAGCAACGTTTTTGCAAATCCGGCAATAGGATCATATATATTTCATTAACAATTAAGCGCGGACTTCTACGAATTAATCAAAACCTCATTCACCAGGATTCGAACCCACGATCTTATAACTGTGACCGAAAGAACGCTATGGGCCACCCAGGACACTATAAGCAGTCTAGAGTCTGTTATATTTAACAAAACCTGTTCAGCGAGCTTATGGCACCGCGAACCACTATAGGTGAACACCGTGCCTTGGGTGATCAGGACGACGTTTACAAATCCGGCGGAAACACGAGGATCCATATGGCTATTAGCCCAATAAAAGCCGCGAATTCTACCATAATCAGGAGAACCTCACCCGCAGGATTTGAACCACGATGTACCTAATTGTGACCGAGAAAGCTACCTCTGGGCCACCAGGACCGTAAAAGCAGTCCTAGACTCTGCTATATTTCACAGCCTGTTTAACGAGCTTATAGCGCCGTGAACCTCCTAATGGGAACACCATGCGGCAGGCGATCGAGCAACGTTTGCCAATGGAAGCTTCGAAACACGAGGATCCCCATATATATTTCATTAGCCCAATAAAGCCACGAGGACTTCTACATATAATCAACCTCACCCACCGGATTTGAACCTGATCTTATAATTTTGTGACCGGGGAACGCTAACTCTGGGCCTGGGACAATAAAAGCACTCTAGACTCTGCTATATTTCACAAAGCCTGTTCAGCGAGATTATGGAGCTGTGTGGGGCCACTATAGGGAACCACCCGTGTCGCTTGGGTGATGGAAACAATGTTTTAATCGGCCTTGAAACCACGGATCATATATATTTCATTCCCAATAAAAGCATCTTGGGACTTCTACATATAATCAACACCTCAGCCCATAGTTCAAACCCATGATCTTATAATTGTGAGCCGAGGTATGCTACCTCTGGGCCTGGGACAATAAAAGCAGTCAGACTCTACTATATATCAAACAAAACCTGTTCCAGCGATGACCTTATGTCGCCATGAACCTCTAATAAGGACCACCCGTGCAGCTTAGCTGATCCAGAGCAACGTTTGCCAATCGGATTGGAAACACGAGGATCATATATATTTCATTAGCCCAATAAACGGACTTCACTATAATCGCGCCTCACCCACCAGGATTTGAAGCCGCGATCTTATAATGGGCCGAACTTTGTACCTCTGGGCCGCCAGGACAATAGCAGTCTAGACTCTCTATATTTCACACAAAGCCTGTTCAGCGAGCTTATAAGCGTAAGTGAACCTTCTCTAATAGAGACCATCCGTGCAACCGTTGATCAAACGTTTACCAAATCTGGCTTGGAAACCGTGGATCCGCCTTATATTTCATTAGCCCAATAAAACGCAGCGGACTTCTACACATATAATCAACGCCTCACCCCACCAGGATTTAGACCCATGATCTATAATTGTGACCGGGAAAGGCGCTACCTCTGGGCCTGGGATAATAGCAATGCAAGACTCTGCTATATTTCACAAACCTGTTCAGCGAGCTTATAGGCGTAAATGTGACCTCTCATAGGGACCACCAGTGCGCTTAGGTGAACAGAGCAACGTTTTACAAATGCAGCTTCAATACGAGGATCCATATATATTTCATTAGCCCAGTCCGTGCCCATATAAACAACACCTCACCCACCAAATTAAGACCCACGATCTTATAATTGTGACCAAGGGAGCATACCTCTGGGCCACCAGGAAAATAAAAGCAGTCCTAAACTCTGCTATATTTCACATTAAGCCTGTTCAACGAGCATATGGCGCCGTGAACCTCTAATGGGGACAACCCATGCCGCTTAGGTGATCAGAGCAACGTTTTACCACATGCGGCTTCAAAACACGAGGATCCATATATATTTCATTAGCCCAATAAAGCACGCGGACTTCTACATATAATCAATACCTCACCCCACCAGGATTCGAACCCACGATCTTCTAATTGTGACCGGGAACGCTACCTCTGGGCCACCAGGACAATAAAAGCAGTCCTAGACTCTGCTATATTTCACACAAAGCCTGTTCAACGAGCCTTTGGCGCTGTGAACCTCTAATGGGGACCATCCGTGCCGCTTAGGTGATCAGAGCAACGTTTTACCAAATCCGGCTTCGAAACACGAGGATCCATATATATTTCATTAGCCCAATTAAGCACGCGGACTTCTACAGATAATCAACACCTCATCCCACCAGGATTCGAACCCACGATCTTATAACTGTGACCGAGGAACGCGACCTATGGGCCACCAGGACACTATAAGCAGTCCTAGAGTCTGTTATATTTCACACAAAGCCTGTTCAACGAGCTTATGGCACCGTGAACCACTATAGGTGACCACCCGTGCCGCTTAGGTGATCAGGACAACGTTTTACCAAATCCGGCTTGGAAACACGAGGATCCATATATATTTCATTAGCCCAATAAAGCACGCGGAATTCTACATATAATCAAGAACCTCACCCCACCAGGATTTGAACCCACGATCTTATAATTGTGACCGGGGAAAGCTACCTCTGGGCCACCAGGACAATAAAAGCAGTCCTAGACTCTGCTATATTTCACACAAAGCCTGTTTAACGAGCTAATGGCGCCGTGAACCTCTAATGGGGACCACCCGTGCCGCTTATATGATCAGAGCAACGTTTTACTAAATGCGGCTTCGAAACACGAGGATCCATATATGTTTCATTAGCCTAATAAAGCACGCGGACTTCAATATATAATCAACACCTCACCCCACCAGGATTCGAACCCACGATCTTATAATTGTGACCGAGGAACGCTACCTATGTGCCACCAGGACAATAAAAGCAGTCCTAGACTCTGCTATATTTCACACAAAGCCTGTTCAACGAGCTTAAGACGCTGTGAACCTCTAATGAGGACCATCCGTGCCGCTTAGGTGATCAGAGCAACGTTTTACCAAATCCGGCTTCGAAACATGAGGATCCATATATATTTCATTAGCCCAATAAAGCACGCGGACTTCTACATATAATCAACACCTCACCCCACCAGGATTCCAACCCACGATCTTATAATTGTGATGGAGGAACGCTACCTATGGGCCACCAGGAAACTATAAGAAGTCCTAGACTCTGTTATATTTCACACAAAGCCTGTTCAAAGAGCTTATGGCACCGTGAACCACTATAGGGGACCACCCGTGCCGCTTAGGTGATCAGAGCAACGTTTTACCAAATCCGGCTTGGAAACACGAGGAACCATATATATTTCATTAGCCCAATAAAGCACGCGGACTTCTACATATAATCAACGCCTCACCCCACCAGGATTTGAACCCATGATCTTATAAATGTGACCGGGGAACGCTACCTCTGGGCCACCAGGATAATAAAAGCAGTCCTAGACTCTGCTACATTTCACACAAAGCCTGTTCAACGAGCTTATGGCGCCGTGAACCTCTCATGGGACCACCCGTGCCGCTTAGGTGAACAGAGCAACGTTTTACCAAATGCAGCTTCGAAACACGAGGATCCATATATATTTCATTAGCCCAATAAAGCACGCGGACTTCTACATATAATCAACGCCTCACCCCACCAGGATTTGAATCCACGATCTTATAATTGTGACCGGGAACTCTACCTCTGGGCCACTAGGACAATAAAAGCAGTCCTATACTCTCCTATATTTCAAACAAAGCCTGTTCAACGAGCTTATAGCGCCGTGAACCTCTCATGGGGACCACCCATGCCGCTTAGGTGATCAGAGCAACGTTTTACCAAATGCGGCGTCGAAACACGAGAATCCATATATATTTCATTAGCCCAATAAAGCATGCGGACTTCTACATATAATTAACACCTCACCCCACCAGGATTCAAACCCAAAATCTGATAATTGTGACCAGGGAATGCTACCTGTGGACCACCAGGACACTAAAAGCAGTCTTAGACTCTGTTATATTTCACACAAAGCCTGTTCAACGAGCTTATGGCGCCGTGAACCTGTAATGGGGACCACCAGTGCCGCTTAGGTGTTCAGAGTAACGTTTTACCAAATCCGGCTTCGAAACATGAGGATCCATATCTATTTCATTAGCCCAATAAAGCAGGCACACTTCTACATATAATCAACACCTCACCCCACCAGGATTCGAACCCACGATCTTATAATTGTGACTGGGGAACGCTACCTCTGGGCCACCAGGACACTAAAAGCAGTCCTAGACTCCGTTATATTTCACACAAAGCCTGTTCAACGAGCTTATGGCGCCGTGAACCTCTAATGGGGACCACCAGTGCCGCTCAGGTGTTCAGAGTAACGTTTTACCAAATCCGGCTTCGAAACACGAGGATCTATATCTATTTCATTAGCCTAATAAAGCACGCAGATTTCTACATATAATCAACACCTCACCCCACCAGGATTCGAACCCACGATCTTATAAATGTGACCCTGGAACGCTACCTCTGGGCCACCAGGAGACTAAAAACAGTCCTAGACCTGTTATATTTCACACAAAGCCTGTTCAACGAGCTTATGGCTCTGTGAACCTCTAATGGGGACCACCCATGCCACTTAGGTGTTCAGAACAACGTTTACCAAATCCGGCTTGGAAACAGGAGGATCCATATATATTTCATTAGCCCAATAAAGCACGCGGACTTCTACGTATAATCAACACCTCACCCCACCAGGATTCGAGCCCACGATCTTATAATTGTTACCGGGGAACGGCACCTCTGGGCCACCAGAACACTAAAAGCAGTCCTAGACTCTGTTATATTTCACACAAAGCCTGTTCAACGAGCATATGGCACTGTGAACCTCTAATGGGGGCCACCCCTGCCGCTTAGGTGATCAGAGCAACGTTTTACCAAATCCGGCTTCGAAAGACGAGAATCCATATATATTTCATTAGCCCAATAAAGCACGCAGACTTCTACATAGAATCAACCTCACCCCACTAGGTTTGACACGATCTTTAATTGTGACGGGGTATACCTCTGGGCCACCAGGACAATAAGCAGTCATAGTCTCTGCTATATTTCACACAAAGCCTGTTCGCGACCTTGCTTATCCGTGAACCTCTAATGGGGACCACCGTTGCAGCAGGTGATCAGAGCAACGTTTTACCAAATGCGACTGAAACACGAGGATCCATATATATTTCATTAGCCAATAAGTACGCGGACTTCTTCATATAATCAACACCCCCACCCACAGGATTTAAACCCGATCTTCTAATTGTGACCGGGATCCTTACCTCTGTGCCACCAGGACAATAAAAGCATTCCTTGAGCTCTGCTATATTTCACTGACAGCCTGTTCAGCTGGCATGGCGCCGTGAACTGCCCTAATGAGGACCACCCTTGCCGCTTAGGTGATCAGAGCAACGTTTTACAAATCGGCTTCAAAACGGATCCATATATATTTCATTAGCCCAATAAACCGCGGACTTCTTCATATAATCAACACCTCACCCCACTAGGATTCGAACGATCTTCTAATTGTGGCCGGGGTATGCTACCTCTGGGCCACAGGACAATAAAAGCAGTCAAAGTCTCTGCTATATTTCACCAAAAGCCTGTTCAACGACCTTGGCTCCGTGAACCTCTAATGGGGACCACCCGTGCGCTTGATCAGAGCAACGTTTTACCAAATGCGGCTTGAAACACGGGATCCATATATTTCATTGGCCCAATAAACCATGAGCTTCTATATAATCAACACCTCACCCACCAGGTTTGAACCCACGATCTTATATGTGACCGGGAATGCTTACCTCTGGGCCACCAGGACAATAAAAGCATTCCTGAACTCTGCTATATTTCACAAACCTGTTCAGCGGCTTGTAACGCTGTGAACCTCTAATGAGGACACCCGTGCCGCTTGGTGATCAAACAGCAAATACAAATCCGGCTTCCGAAACCACGGATCCATATATGTTCATTAGCCCAATAAAGCCGCGGACTTCTACATATAATCAACCTCACACAAGTTTGAACCACGATCTTATAATTGGCGAGCCGGGGACGCTACCTCTGGGCCACCAGGACATTAAAGCGGTCAGGTCTTGCTATATTTCACACAAAAAGCTGTTCGCGAGCAGGCTCGTGAAACCTCTAATAAGGGACCACCCGTGCCATGGTGATCAGGCAACGTTTTCCACCAAATCAAACCGAAACCGAGGATCATATCATATTTCATTGGCCCAATAAAGCATCGCGGACTTCTACATATAATCAACCACCTCCACCAGGATTTGAGACCACGATCTTATAATTGTGACCGGGGGTCGCTACCTCTGGGCCACCGTGCTGGCGTCCCTAGACTCTGCTATTTTCACTTTTAAGCCTGTTCGAAGGCTTATAGGCGTGACATTTAATGAGGACCACCGTGCCGCTTAGGTGATCAGGCAACGTTTACCGTGCGGCTTAAACACGAGGATCCTATATATTTCATTGGCCCAATAAAGTTGGGACTTGCATATATTCAGCACCTCATTACTGGTTAGAACCCGATCTTTAGTTGTGGCGGGGTATGCTACATCTGGGTACCATGACAATAAAAGCAGTCATGGTCTCTTCTATATTCACACAAAGCCTGTTCATGAGCTTATGGCTCCGTGGCAGACCTCTAATAGGGGCTGTGCCCGTTAGGTGATCAGGCTCGTTTTGCAAAATAGAAACACGGGATCATTTATATTTCATTGGCCCAATAAGCCGTGAACTTTACATATAATCAACACCTCACTTACAGGATTTGAACCCACGTCTTAGGTAGTGACGGGGATTGTACTCCTGGGCCACCAGGACTTTAAAAGCATTCATAGTCTCTGCTATATTTCACTGATTCTATTCCATGAGCTTGTGGCTCCCTTGAACCTGTGTTGGGACCACCTGTGCCGGCAGGTGATCAGAGCAACGTTTTTGCGTAACGGCTTCGGATCACGAGGATCATATATATTTCGTTGGCTAATAAAGCGGACTTCTTTATATAATCAGACCTCTCCCCGCTAGGTTGAGACCCACGATCTTATAGTGGCGGGGTATGCTGCCTCTGGGCCACTAGGACAATAATAGCAGTCAAAGTCTCACTACAATATTTCACACAAAGCCTGTTCAACGACCACAGCCCATGGCTCCATGAACCTAATAGGGACCACCCCGTGCAGCAGGTGATCAGACAGCGTTTTTGCAAATGCGGCTTCGAAACACGGAGATCATCACTGTATATCAATGGCCAATAAAACTGGACTTCTTTATATAATCAACACCACACCCCACCAGGATTCGAACCCACGATCTTCTAATTGTGACCGGGGATCGCTACTTCTGGGCCTGGGACACTAAAGCATTCCTAGACTCTGCTATATTTCACACAAAGCTTGTTCAGCGGCTTGGTGAGGATCTAATGGGGACCACCGTGCAGCTTAGGTGATCAGGGCAACGTTTTATCAGATCGGCTTGACGAGGATCATATATTTTCATTGTCCCAATAAAGAATGCGGACTTCTACATATAATCAACACCTCTCACCCACCAGGATTTGAACCCACGATCTTATAATTGTGACCGGGGAATGTACCTCTCTGGGCCACTAGAACAATAAAAGCAGTCAAAGAGTCTCTACTATATTTAAACAAAGCCTGTTCAGCGAGCAACATGGGCTGTGAACCACTATGAGGGACCACCGTGCGGCAAATTGATCAGAGCAACGTTTTTCCCCAAATCACGACTTCGAAACACGAGGATCCATATATGTTTCATTGTAGCCCAATAAAGCATGCGGGACTTCTACGCCATAATCAACACCTCACCGCTGCCAGGATTTGAAACCACGATCTTATAATTTGTGACCGAGATGCATACCTCTGGGCCACCAGGAACAATAAAAACAGTCCTAGACTCTGCTGTATATATCACACAAAAAAACAATTTCCGCGACCTTATGGCTCCATGACCTCCTAATGGGGACCACCTGTACCGCTTAGGTGATCAGAGCAACGTTTTTACCAAATCCGGCGAAACCGAGGATCATATGTATTTCATTAGCCCAATAAAGCATCACGGACTTCTACATATAATCAGCTTCCTTCACACCCACCAGAGAGTTTGGAACCCGCGATCTTATAATTGTGACCGGGAATGCTACCTCTGGGCCACCAGGACACTAAAAGCATTCTAGACTCTGCTATATATTTCACACACAAAGCCTACCTGTTCAGCGAGCTTATGGCGCCGTGAACCTCTAATGAGGACCACCCGTGCGCTTAGGTGATCAGAGCAACAGGAAATACCAAATGCGACTGAAACCGAGATCCATATATATTTCATTGGCCCAATAAAAGCACGCGGACTTCTGCATATAATCAACACCTCTCGCTTCCAGGATTTGAATTACGATCTTATAATTGTGACCGGGGGGCGATACCTCTGGGCACAAGGAACAGTAAATCAGTCCTAGTCTCTGCTTATATTTCACACAAAGCCTGTTTTTGAGCTTAAGCATGTAACCTCTAATGGGGACCACCTGTGCCGTTGGGTGATCAGAGCAACGTTTTACCGTCTTGCTTGGCCGAGGATCCTTATATATTTCGTTGTGCCCAATAAAGCATTGTGGGACTTCTTTATATAATCTTCACCCCCTGGGATTTGAACGCGATCTTATGGTGGCGATAGGGATCTCTATCTGGAGTACCTAAATGCTTTGTACTAGACTCTGCTATATTTCACTGAAGCCTGTTCAGCGGCTTATGTTGCGTGTGAACCTTCTGTTAAGGACCACCCGTGCGCTTAGGTGATCGAGCAACGTTTTTACCGTCTTGACTTCGAGATACGAGGATCCATATATATTTCATTAGCCCAATAAAGCCACAGGGACTTATGTATAATCAAGCACCTCATTCCAGGATTTGTACCACGATCTTATAATTGTGACCGGGTTTGTTCCTCTGGGCCTGGGACATTAAAATCAGTCCTAGTCTCTTCTATATTTCACACAAAGCCTTTTGAGCGGGCTTATGGCGCCGTGAACTTCTTAGGGCCGTTGGATTGGTGATCAGAGCAACGTTTTTACGTCTGATTCGGCCACGAGGGATCCATATATATTCGTAGCCCAGTAAAGCATCGGACTTGTACATATAATCAACACCTCATTGCACCAGGATTTGAAACCACGATCTTATAATTGTTGACGGGGAGGGATGCTACCTCTGGGCCACAGGACAATAAAAGCAGTCAAGTCTCTTCTATATTTCACATAGGCATGTTGATGAGCTTATGGCGCTGTGAACCTCTATAGGGAGGCATCCCTTGCGGTTGATCAAACGTTTTTTGCAATTGAAGCGAGGCCGGATCTATATATTTCATTGGCCCAATAAAATCAGGACTTCTTATTTAATCAACACCTCACTTTTCCAGGATTTGAACCCGATCTTATGATTTGTGACAGGGGATGCTACCTCTGGGCCTGGGATAATAAAAGGCAGTCCGTGCTCTGCTATATTTTCACAAATCCTGTTAAGCGAGCTTATGGCGCCGTAGACCTCTATGGGGACCACCTTGCAGCAGTTGATCAGAGCAACGTTTTACCGTCTTGGCTTGATGGGGGATCCATTTATGTTTCATTAGCCCAATAAAGCTCGGGACTTGCTTCAGTAAGCACCTCACACCAGGGTTTGAACTCACGATCTTATTAATTGTGACTGGCGGGGATGCCTCTGGGCCTGGGACAATAAAAGCAGTCCTAGACTCTGCTATATTTCACAAAAGTGTTCAAGCGAGGTTATGGCGCCGTGAACCTCTAATAGGGACCACCTTTGCTGTAGGTGATGGAGCAATGTTTTGCCGTCTGAGGACACGAGTATCCATATATTTTCATTAGTAAAGCTTTTCGGACTTCTATATAATCAATACCTCCACTGGGTTGAACCACGATCTTATTAATTGTGATGGGGCGCTACCTCTGGGCCACCGGACAATAAAAGCAGTCCTACACTCTGCTTTATATTTCACACGAATCCTGTTCAACAGCTTGTGGCGCCGTGAACCTCTAATGAGGACCTCCGTGCTGTAGGTGATCAGAGCAACGTTTTTCCAAATGCGGCTTTTCGAGATCCAAATATATTTCGTGGCCAATAAAGCACTAGGACTTCACCATATAATCAACACCTCACCTGGGATTCAAACTGCACGATCTTATAATTGTGACGGTATGCTGCCTCTGGGCCTGGGACAATAAAACAGTCCTGTAGACTCTACTATATTTCACACGAGCCTGTTCAACCTCACCCTGGGATTTGAACCACGATCTTATAATTGTGACCGAGATGCTACCTCTGGGCCACTAGGACAACTAAAAACAGTCCTAGACTCTGCTATATTCACAGAACTGTTCAACGAGCTTATGGCGCCGTGAACCTCTAATGGGACCACCCGTTGCGGCAGGTGATCAGGCAACGTTTTACCGTCACAGCTTGAAACTGAGGGATCCATATATATTTGATTAGCCAATAAAGCACGCGGACTTCCATTTAATCCACCTCACCCACCGGTTTGAACCCACGATCTTATAATTGTGACGGGGAACGCTACCTCTGGGCCAGGGACAATAAAAGCAGTCCTGACGCTATATTCCACAAACAGTTCGCGAGCTTTATGGCGCCGTGAGACCTCTAATAGGGACACCCGTGCGCTTAGGTGACAAACGTTTTGCAAATGCGGCTTCAACAGGGGATCATATATTTCATTAGCCCAATAAGCAGCGGACTACTAATATAATCAAGCACCACCCCACCAGGATTTGAACCCGATCTTATAATTGTGACGGGGAAAGCTTCTCTGGGACGCAGGACAAAAAGCATTCTAGACTCTGCTTATTTACACAGAAAGCCTGTTCAACGGTATGGCGCCGCCGTGAACACATGGGGACCACCCGTGCCGCTTAGGTGATCGGACAACATTTTACCGTCGGCAAGGCGGATCCATATATATTTCATTGGCCCAATATGCAGGACTTCTCATTTAATCAACACCTCACCCCACCAGGTTTGAACCCACGATCTTATTGTTGACCGAGAACTTTCTCTGGGCCGCCAGGACAATAAAAAGCATTCCTAGACTCTGCTATATTTCACAAGCCTGTTCAACCTTGCTTAGCGCCGTGAACCTCTAATGGGGACCACGGTGCCTTAAATCAGAAACAGCGTTTTACCAAATGCGGCCAAACTGAGAGATCCATATATTTCATTAGCCCAATAAACCTCGGACCTTCATAATCAACACCTCACCCTACCAGGTTGAAACCCGATCTTATAATTGTGACGGGAAACTTCCTCTGGACCTGGGACAATAAAAGCAGTCCCTGCTCTGCTATTTCACTCAAAGCCTGTTCAACGACCTTATGGCGCCATGAACCTCTAATGGGGCCACGTGCCTTGGTGATCAGAGCAACTTTTTACCAAATGTCGGCAAACCACGGAGGATCCATATATATTTTATTGTCCCATTAAAACCTGCGAGACTACATATAATCAACACCTCACCCCACGGATTTGAACCCGACAATCTTATGGTGCTGACGGAGGTTGCCTCTGGTACCAGGACAGTAAAAAGCAGTCCTAGAATATAACTATGTTTCACACAAAGCCTGTTCAACTTGAGCTTATGGCGCTGTGAAACTCACTCTAATGGGACCACCTGCTTGCGCTTAGGTGATCAGGCAACGTTTTGCCGCGGCTTCGAAACAGAAGGATCATGTAGTTTCATTAGCCCAATAAACGCGCGGACTTCTTTCAATCAACACTCACCACGCAGGATTTGAACCCGATCTTATCTGGTGACGGGCAAACGCTTCCTCTGAGCCACCAGGACAATAAAAGCAGTCCTCTGCTCTATTTCACTACACAAGCCTGTTCAACGATATTGCTGCGTGTGAACCTCTAATAGGGGACCACCATGCCATGGAGTGATCGAGACGACGTTTTTAATCGCTGGCCGAGGATCATATATGTTCATTGGCCAGCCAGCGCGGACTTCTTCATATAATCACCTCACCAGTTCCGAACCACGATCTTCTATTTCTGTTGAGAGCTGCCTCTGGGCCACCAGGACACATAAAGCATTCCTAGACTCTGCTATATCTACACAAAGCCTGTTCAACGAGCTTATGGCGTAGCTGACCTCTAATAGAGGATACCCGTGCCGCTTGGGTGATCAGGCAACGTTTTACCAAATCTGACCCCGAAACCGAGATCCATATATATTTCATTAGTCCAATAAACGTGAGCTTCTACATATAATCCACCCTCTTGGGATTTGAACCGATCTTATAATTGTGACTGGGGGTTACCTCTGGGCCACCAGGACTATAAAATCAGTCCTAGGCTCTCTATATTTCACAAAGCCTGTTCAACGAGCTTATGGCGCGTAGACCTCTAATAGGGACCACCCGTGCCGCTAGGTGATCGGCAACCGTCACAGCTGGTATGAGGAGGATCATATATATTTCATTGGCCCAATAAAGCACGAGGACTTCTACATTTAATCAACACCTCACCCACCAGGATTTGAACCACGATCTTTCAATTGTGACGGGGAACCCGCTGCACTCTGGGCCACTGGGACATCATGGTCCTGAACTCTGCTATATTTCACAGAGCCTGTTCAGAGCTTGTGGCGCCGTGAACCTCTATTGGGGACCGCCCGTGCTGCAGGTTAGTCAGAGCAACATTTTTACCAAATGTGGCTTCGAAACAGAGGGATCTATATATGTTTCATTAGCCCAATTAATCGCGGACTTCTATAATCAACACCTCACACCCTGAGAGTTGAACACGATCTTATAATTGTGACGGGAACGCTACTCTGATTTTTAGGACACTAAAAGCATTCTGAACTCTGCTATATTTCACAAGCCTTATTCAGCAGGCTTATGGCGCTAGTGTGAACCTCTAATGGACCACCCTTGCCCTTAGGTGATCAGAGCAACGTTTTGCAAATGTGGCTTCGAGCGAGGATCCTTTATGTTTCATTGGCCCAATAAAGCACTGGACTTCATATAATCAGCACCTCACTTACAGGTTGAACCCGATCTTTATAATTGTGACAGAGATGCTCTCTGGGCCTCGGTTGGCAAAAAGCAGTCCTAGACTCACTATGTTCACAAAGCCTGTTCAACGGCTTGTGGCGCTGTGAACCTCTAATGGGGACCTGAATGCATTGGTGATCAGACGGCATTTTACCAAATGCAACCGAAAAAAGGATCATATATATTCATTGTCCCAGTAAAGCGAGCAGACTTCCATTTAATCAACACCTTTACCTCTGAGTTTTGTACGATCTTATAATTGTGGCTGGAACGTTACTCTGGGCCACCAGGTTGTTAGCGTTCTGACTCTACTTGTTTCTAAAGCCTGTTCAGCGAGCTTGTTGGCTGCCGGAACTCTAATGGGGACCCCGTGCCTTGGTGATCAGGCAGCGTTTGCAGTGGTTTCGAGCGAGGATCATGTATGTTTTATTGGACCATTAAAGATATGGGACTTCTCATTTTAATCAGCTCCTTACGAGGTTTGAACCACGATGATCTTAGTGTGGCTGGGAATGTACCTCTGGGCCACAGGACAATAAAAGCAGTCCTTAGACTCTGCTATATTTCTTTGAGCTGTTCAGCGAGCTTGTGGCGCCGTGGGCCTCTAATGGGACCACCGTGCACTTGGGTGATCAGAGCGTTTTTACGGTCTTGACTGACAAGGACCATATATATTTCATTAAGCCCAATAGCGTGGACTTCTGCATAATCAAGCACCTCTTCGATTTGAACCCACGATCTTATAATGTGGCGGGGGGGACGCTACCTCTGGGCCATCAGGACAATAAAGCATTCTAGACTCTACTATATTTCCTGAAACCTGTTCAACATGTAACATGAACCTATAATGGGGACCACCCATGCCGTTTAATTTAGTCAGAGCAACATTTTGCAAATCCGGCAAAAAACAAGGGCGATCCATAAATATTTCATTGGCCCAATAAATCACTAGAACTACATATAATCAACACCTCACCCTACCAGGATTCAAACCCACGATCTTATCAGGTGGCGGTGGGTACATACTTCCTCTGGGCCACCAGGACAATAAAAGCAGTCCTAGACTCTATGCTTTCACAAAGCCTGTTCAACAGGCTCCTTGGCGCCGTGAACCTCTAATGGGAGACCACCCATGCATGGGTGATCAGGCAACGTTTTTGCCGTCGGCTTCGAACGAGGATCCGCCTGTATTTCATTGGCCCAACAAAAGCGCGGACTTGCTCACTTCGTGGCACCTCACCCCACCCAGGATTCAGACCACGATCTTCTAATTTGGCGGCAGAACACTACCTCTGACAGCCACCAGGACACTAAAGCGTTCTGAACTCTGCTATATTTCACACAAAGCATGTTCAGCGAGCTTATGGCGCGTGAACCTCTAATAGGGACCACCGTGCCGCTGCGTTGATCAGGTAACGTTTTTGTAAATAAACCCGAGCCGAGGATCCCATGTAATTTTCATTAGCCCAATAAACAATTTTACGCCTAATCAACACCTCACCCCACAGGTTTGAACCCGATCTTTCAATTTGGCGAGAATGCTACCTCTGGGACACCAGAATAATAAAAGTAGTCCTAGACTCTGCTATGGCTGCACAAAGCCTGTTCAGGCTTATGGCTGCGTTAACCTCTAATAGGACCACCATGCCTTAGGTGATAAGACCAACGTTTTTACCAAATTGAAGCTGGCTGAGATCCATATATGTTCATTAGCAATAAACATGATTCATAATCAACACCTCACCGACCAGGATTTGAACCCACAATCTATAATTTGGCGTGAGGCCTTCTCTGAATACCATGACAGTAAAAGCGGTCCTAGACTCTTTATATTTTTACACAAAGCCTGTTCAACGAGCTTATGGCGCCGTGAACCTCTAATAGGACCACCCGTGCTGTAGTCAGTCAGATTAACAGTATTTTACCAAATGCGACCCGAAACAAGAAGGATCATATGTATTTCATTGGCCCAGTAAAAGCCGCATGAGACTACCATTAATCAACACCTCCTTTACCAGGTTGAACCCACGATCTATAATTTGGCGATGAGGCATACCTCTGACCACCAGGACAATAAGCAGTCTGAACTCTGCTATGTTCACAAAGCCTGTTCAACAAACATGGCGCCGTGAACCTCTAATGGGGACCACCCATACCGCCAAATTGATCAGAGCAACGTTTTACCGTCACGGCTTCAAACCACGAGAATCATATATATTTCATTAGCCCAATAAAAGCCGCAGCCGGACTTCTTCATATAATCAACACCTCACCACAGGATTCAGACCACGATCTTCTAATTGTGACGCTACGCTCTGGGCCACCAGGACACTAAAGCATTCCTAGACTCTATATTTCACAAAGCCTGTTCAAC
>NW_024742751.1:0-2500 GCF_018991925.1 Homarus americanus
TTAGTGGATGTCATCATTATGACCTGACCTCATGTTTTTAGGTCACCCTGTATATTTAAGCCTCTCTCTGTCCATGTAATCCAGTTGCCTCTGAAGATGTCTTGAATAAAGACGAAAGCTAAGGTACTCCGTTGTTTCCATTTTCCCGTGTGATTTTATCAAGATTTATCTTATCCACGTTTTCATTGTGGATTTACATGAAATTATATATATATATATATATATATATATATATATATATATATATATATATATATATATATATATATATATATATATATATATATATATATATATACAGTGACCCCTCGGTTAATGAACTCAATCCGTTCCAGAAGGTCGTTCGTTAACCGAAAAGTTCGTTAACCGAAACCATTGTTTCAATGGGTTTTTGGGTAATTGGTTCCAGCTCACCGAAAATTTCCTAAATTCAACAAAAATGTAGAAAAGTTCACTTACTTTGAGGTGTGTATGTAGAAGGCTCCTGGATGATGATGATGATGATGATGGGAATTACAATGGGGTGGAGGAGAAGGAAGAAGAGAAGGCATTGGGGTGGAAGAGAAGTCACCCCATGGCACCATTTCACCCATAAAATTTTAGTTCTCTTGGTGTATTTCAAGATTATTTTCTTTAAATCAACACTGCACTGCATTATATATTGTCAATATGTAAAATATATTTCAAAATGACCAATAATTTGCTTGGAAACACAGAAAAAAAGCGTTTAGTTGAAGAGAGTCTCAAACAAGATGTTACCTCCAGTGAAAACAGAGAGAGACTAACGCCTGTTTGCTGTGTTAAGAGGCTGGATGCTGCGCTTTAAACTTGTCACTTTACCTTCAATTATGTTCAATAATTGTTAAAATGACTAAAAAATTGAATATTAAACTTATAAAATTATTGAATAGTATAAACTTCTTGATATTTACTAAAATAGTTAGGAATTTAAGCCCTAGAACCGATTAATGTATTGGCGGACTGATACTAAAGCTGGTTGCCCGGCCAGTGCAAGTGAAAACATGTTGAGGTCGGTTCGTAAAAAATTCGTTAACCGAATTTTTGTTCGTTAACCGAATTGAAGATCCTTATGGAAGGCAGTTCGTTAACCGAAATTTCGTTAACCGAGGCGTTCGTTAAACGAGGGGTCACTGTATATATATATATATATATATATATATATATACCTATATATATATATATATATATATATATAACGGAAATAGAAAACTCAGTTTGTGAAAAGATCTAGGTGTATTTATTTATATGATTCAAACCTAGAAAACAATGTATTAAGCGTTAACAAAGGCAAACAAGTTCTTGGGTTCATATGGGTCTTGAGTAACAAGAACTAACGGCGTTATCTTGAAACTTTACCTAGCATTAGTGAGGCCACATGGATTATGCGGTTCAGTTCGTGTCCTTATTATAGAATGGACATAGATTCTTTGGAGAGAGTACAAAGAAAGATGACAAAATGATCATAATATTAGAAACCTTCCATATGAAGAAAAACTGAAAGCAGGCTTACATTCATTAGAGGCGTAGAGTTAGGGAGATATGATGAGGTGTACAAGAAGTGGGTAAATTAGGATTAACAAGAGAATTAAAAATGGAAGATGTTCTGAAGCTCAGTAATAACAAAATAACTAGAACAAATGGCTTTAAATTAAGATAGAATTCGATTCATAAGGATATAGGCAAGCACTGGTTTGGTAATAAGTTGTGGATATGTGGAATAGGCTACCGAGTGCTATAATGGGATCAGGACTCTAGGGAACTTCAAGACGAGATTAGTGACACATGGAAGTGCTGGGATGGGTCAATGAAAAGGATCTGCCTGTATGGGCCAGTCGGCCTCCTGCAGTATCACTGCCTCATTCTTATGTTCATATATATATATATATATATATATATATATATATATATATATATATATATATATATATATATATATATATATATATATATATATATATATATATATATATATATATATAAATATATATATATATATACATACTGTACATACATACATGCATATATACATACACACACACACAGTCAACCCTCACTTTACGCGGTCCCACATTCCGCGTTTCCATGTTTACGTGGTGCCCTGCCAGAACCCAGGATGCTCACATTCCGCGGTGGGTGTACCCCTTTACACGGGTGAAGTGTAATTTTTTTATTTAGCTCATAAAATTCATACAAATTATCCGGCCAGAATATAATTTACATTGCTGGAATTCTTACAATTTGATGATCATTTTGAATATAAACATCAGAGATTTTGCTTTAGACATACTTATTTTAGATGTAATGTTTACTCTGAGTAAATATGTTATCTTTTGTGCAAAATATATGACATTTATATTCAAAATATTCCTGGTCTTTCAAGGAATCCAGCAATGTCAATTATATTATCTTTACTTTAGTCTGATTTATTATTTATTACTAAAAAGGTAAACAGTCTGGTATTCCCACACATTCATCTGCT
>NW_024742752.1:0-11652 GCF_018991925.1 Homarus americanus
GAGGTGTACCATGGCAGTGTCAGAGGTGTACCTGGGAGGTCAGAGGTGTACCTGGGAGTGTCAGAGGTATACCTGGGAGTATCAGATGTACCTGGGAGTGTCGGAGGTGTAACTGGGAGTGTCAGGCACCTGGGAGAGTCAGTCGTGCACTGGGAGTGTCAGAGGTGTACCTGGGAGTGTCGGAGGTGTACCTGGGAGTATCAGAGGTGTACCTGGGAGTGTCAAAGGTGTACTTGGGAGTGTCTGAGGTGTCCTGGGAGTGACGGTGAGGCACTGGGAGTGTCAGAGGTGTACTGGGAGGTCAAGTGCACTGGGAGTGCTCAGAGGTGTACCTGGGAGTGTCAGAGGTGTACCTGGGAGTGTCAGAGGTGTACCTGGGAGTGTCAGAGGTGTACCCTGGGAGGCTCAGAGGTGTACCTGGGAGTGTCTGGAGGTGTACCTGGGAGTGTCTGAGGTGCATGGAGTGTCAGAGGTGTACCTGGCAGTGGGAGTACCTGGGAGTATCGGAGAATCTCGAGGTGTTCTGGGAGTATCAGAGAGGTGTACTGGGAGGTCGGAAGTGTACCTGGGAGAGTCACAGGTGTACCTGGGAGTGTCAGAGGTGCACCTGGCAGTGTCTGAGGTGTACCTGGAGTGTCAGAGGTGTACCTGGCAGGCTCAGCACCTGGGAGTGCCCAGATGCAACCTGGGAGTGTCAGAGGTAGTACCTGAGAGTATCAGAGATGTACCTGGGAGTGTCGGAGGTGCACCTGGGAGTGTCGGAGATGTACCTGGGAGTGTCTGAGGTGTACCTGGAGTGTCAGAGGTGTACCTGGGAGCTCAGAGGTGTACCTGGGAGTATCAGAGATGCTACCTGGGAGTGTCGGGGTGTACCAGGGAGGTCGGAGATGCAACTAGGGAGGTCTGCTGAGTGTCCTGGGAGTGTCAGGGGTGTACCTGGGAGCTCAGAGGTGGCCCTGAGAGTATCAGAGGTGTACCTGGGAGTGTCGGAGGTGTACCTGGGAGGTCAGTGGAGCAACCTGGGAGTGTCAGAGGTGACCTGGGAGTGTCAGAGGTGTCCCTGGAGTGTCAGGGTGTGACCTGGGAGTGTCAGAGGTGTACCTGGGAGGTCAGAGGTACCTGGGAGGTCAGGAGGTGTACCAGGAGTCAGAGGTACCTGGAAGGCTCTGGAGCTGTACCTGGAGGTCAGAGGTGCACCTGGGAGTATCAGAGGTGCACCTGGGAGTGTCAGAGGTGTACCTGGGAGGTCAGGAGGTGTACCTTGGAGGTCGGAGGTGTACCTGGGAGGTCGGAGGTGCACTCTGGAGTGTCAGAGGTGTACCTGGGATGCCTGGACCTGAGGTCTGAGTGACCTGGGATGCCGGTGGAGGCACCTGGGAGGTTGCAGGTGCACCTGGGAGGTGTAGCAGGCAATGGAATGCCTGAGGTGTACCTGGGAGTGTTGGAGGTGTAACCTGAAGTGTCGGAGCCATACCTGGGAGGTCAGAGGTGTACCTGGGAGTGTCAGAGGTGTACCTGGCAGTATCAGAGGTGTACCTGGGAGTGTCAGGGTGAACCTGGGAGGCTCAGAGGTATACCTGGGAGGTCAGAGGTGTACCTGGAAGTGTCTGAGGTGTACATGGAGGGGTCAGAGGTGCACTTGGGAGTGTCAGAGGTGCACCTTGGAGTATCAGAGGTGTACCTGGGAGGCCAGGGGTGTACCTGGAGTGCGGAGGTAACTGGGAGTGTCGGAGATGTAACTGGGAGGTCAGAGGTGTACCTGGGAGTGTCAGAGGTGTACCTGGGAGGTCAGGAGGTGTACCTGGGAGTGTCAGATGCACCTGGAGTGTCAGAGGTGTACCTGGGAGTGTCAGAGGTGTACCTGGGAGTGTCTGAGGTGTTACCTGGAAGTGTCTGAGGTGTACATGGAGGTCAGAGGTGCACCTGGGAGCGTCAGCGGTGTACCCAGTGTCACGGGTACCTGGAGTGTCAGCGGTGTACCTGGGAGGTCAGAGGCTACCTGGGAGCATCAGAGGTGACCTGGGAGTATAAGAGGTGTACCTGGGAGGTCAGAGGTGTACCTGGGAGGTCAGAGGTGTCTGGGAGTGTCAGGGTGTTCCTGGGAGTCAGAGGTGTACCTGGGAGTGTCAGAGGTGTACCTGGGAGTGTCAAGGGTGTACCTGGGAGTGTCAGCGGTGTGTACCTGGGAGTGTCGAGGCATACCTGGGAGTATCAGAGATGCAACCTGGGAGTATTAGAGGTGTACCTGGGAGGCTCAGAGGTGTACCTGGGAGTGTCAGAGGTGTACCTGGGAGTGTCAGGGGTGTACCTGGGAGTGTCAGAGGCATACCTGCGAGTGTCAGAGGTGTACCTGGGAGTCAGGGTGTACCTGGGAGTGTCTGTAGGCAACTTGGGATGTCGGAGGTGCACCAGGGAGGTCGGAGGTGTACCTGGGAGTCGGAGGTTTACCCGAGTGTCGGAGCTGTACCTGGGAGTGTCAGAGGTGCACCTGGGAGTATCAGAGGTGTACCTGGGAGTGTCAGAGGTGTACCTGGGAGTGTCAGAGGTGTACCTTGGAGTGTCGGAGGTGTACCTGGGAATGTCAGAGGTGTACCTGGGAGTGTCAGAGGTGTACCTAGGAGTGTCAGGGGTGTACCTGGGAGTGTCTGAGGTGTACCTGGGAGTGTCGGAGGTGTACCAGGGAGTGTTGCAGGTGTACCAGAGAAGTGAAGGTGTAACTGGGAGTGTCGGAGGTGTAACTGGGAGTGTCAGAGGTGTACCTGGGAGTGTCAGAGGTGTACCTGGGAGTGTCAGGAGGTGAACCTGGGAGTGTCAGGGGTGTACCTGGGAGTGTCAGAGGTGCACCTGGGAGTGTCAGAGGTGTACCTGGGAGTGTCTGAGGTGTACCTGGAAGTGTCTGAGGTGTACATGGAGGTCAGAGGTGTACCTGGCAGTGTCAGCGGTGTACCTGGGAGTGTCAGCGGTGTACCTGGGAGGTCAGGGTGTACCTGGGAGTGCCAGAGGCATACCTGGGAGTGTCAAGGGTGTACCTGGGAGTGTCGGAGGTGTACCTGGGAGTGTCGAGGTACCTGGCAGGTGAGAGGTGTACCTGGGAGTGTCAGAGGTGCACCTGGGAGGTCAGAGGTACCTGGGAGTGTAAGAGGTGCACCTGGGAGTTTCCAGTGGAGTACCTGGGAGTGTCAGTGGAGCACCTGGGAGTATCGGAGGTGTAACCTGGGAACTGGAGGTGTTCCTGGGGATCAGAGATGTACATGGGAGTGTCGAGGTGCACCTGGAGGTCACAGGGTACCAGGGAGGTCTGAGATGTACCAGGGAGTGTCAGTGGAGCACCTGGGAGTGTCAGAGGTACCTGGAAGTGTCAAGAGGTGCACCTGGGAGTGTCAGGGGTGTACCTGGGAGTGTCAGGATGGTATACCTAGGAATGTCAGAGGTGTACCAGGAGTGTCGGAGGTGTACCTGGGAGTGTCAAAGGTGGACCTGGGAGTATGGAGGTTACCTGGGAGGTCGGAGGTGTGAAGGGAGTGTCAGAGGTGTACCTAGGAGTGTCAGGGGTGTACCTGGGAGGTCCATGTACCTGGGAGTGACGGAGGTGTACCTGGGAGGGTCGGAGATGTGACCTGGGAGTGTGAGGTGTACCTGGGAGGGTCAGAGGTGCACCTGGGAGTGTCTGGAGGTGTACCTGGGAGTGTCGGAGGTGACCTGGGAGTGTCGGAGATGTACCTGGGAGGTCAGAGGTGTACCTGGGAGTGTCAGAGGTGTACCTAGGAGTGTCTGATGTACCTGGAAGTGTATGAGGTGTACATGGAGGTCAGAGGGGTGTACCATGGCAGTGTCAGCGGGTGTACCTGGGAGGTCACGGTGTACCTGGGAGGTCAGAGGCATACCTGAGAGTATCAGAGAGTGTACCTGGGAGTGTTAGATGTGTACCTGGGAGGTCAGAGGTGCAACCTGGGAGTGTCAGGGGTGTACCTGGGAGTGTGAGAGGTGTACCTGGGAGCATCAGAGGTGTACCTGGGAATGTCAAAGGTTTACATGGGAGTGTCTGAGGTGTACCTGGGACTGTCGGAGGTGTACCTGTGAGTGTCACAGGTGTACCTGGGAGTGTCAGAGGTGTACCTGGCAGTGTCACAGGTGTACCTGGGAGGTCAGAGGTATACCTGGGAGTGTCAGAGGTGTACCTGGGAGTGACAGAGGTGTACCTGGGAGTGTCAAAGGTGTACCTGGGAGTATCGAAGGTGGACATGGGAATATCGGAGGTGTTCCTGGGAGTATCACAGGTGTGCCTGGGAGTGTCGGAGGTGTAGCTGGGAGTGTGACAGGTGCACCTGGGAGGGTCACAGGGGCAACCTGGAGTGTCACAGGTGTACCTGGCATCAGAGGTGCACCTGGGAGTGTCAGCGGTGTACCTGGGAGGTCAGAGGTATACCTGAGAGTATCAGAGATGTACCTGGGAGGTTAGATGTACCTGGGAGTGTCAGAGGTGTACCTGGGAGTGTCAGGGTGTACCTGGGAGGAGAGTACCTGGGAGCATCAGAGGTGTACCTGGAGGCCAAGGTTGTACCTGGGAGTGTCTGAGGTGTACCTGGGATTGTCGGAGGTGTACCTGGAGTGTCACAGGTGTACCCAGGAGTGTCAGGAGGTGTACCTGGCAGGTCAAAGGTGTACCTGGGAGTGTCAGAGGTGTACCTGGGAGGTCACAGGTGTACCTGGGAGTGTCAGAGGTGTACCTGGGAGGTCAGAGGTGTACCTGGGAGTGTCAGAGGTGTACCTGGGAGTGTCAAAGGTGTACCTGGGAGCACGGAAGGCTACCTGGGAATATCGGAGGTGTTCCTGGGAGCATCAGAGGTGTGCCTGGGAGTGTCGGAGGTGTAGCTGGGAGTGTCACAGGTGTGGCCTGGGAGTGTCACAGGTGTACCTGGGAGTGTCACAGGTGTACCTGGCAGTGTCAGAGGTGTACCTGGGAGTGTCAGAGTTGCACCTGGGAGGTCAAAGGTATACCAGGAATGTCAGTGGAGAACGTGGCAGTGTCAGAGGTGAAACTGGGAGTGTCAGAGGTGTACCTAGGAGTGTCAGAGGTATACCTGGGAGTGTCAGAGGCAGGTACCTGGGAATGTCGGAGGTGTACCTGGAAGTGTCAGGGGTGTACCTGGGAGTGTCAGAGGTGTACCTGGGAGTGTAAGAGGTGTACCTGGGAGTTTCCAGGAGTACCTGGGAGTGTCAGTGGAGTACCTGGGAGTATCGGAGGTGTACCTGGGAATCTCGGAGGTGTTCCTGGGGGTATCAGAGATGTACCTGGGAGTGTCGGAGGTGTACCTGGGAGTGTCACAGGGGTACCAGGGAGTGTCTGAGATGTACCAGGGAGTGTCAGTGGAGTACCTGGGAGTGTCAGAGGTGTACCTGGAAGTGTCAAGAGGTGTACCTGGGAGTGTCAGGGGTGTACCTGGGAGTGTCAGATGGTATACCTGGGAATGTCAGAGGTGTACCAGGGAGTGTCGGAGGTGTACCTGGGAGTGTCAAAGGTGGACCTGGGAGTATCGGAGGTGTACCTGGGAGGGGTCGGAGGTGAAGGGGAGGGTCAGAGGTGTACCTAGGAGTGTCAGGGGTGTACCTGGGAGTGTCCAAGGTGTACCTGGGAGTGTCGGAGGTGTACCTGGGAGGTCGGAGGATGTATCTGGGAGTGTCAGAGGTGTACCTGGGAGTGTCAGAGGTGTACCTGGGAGTGTCTGAGGTGTACCTGGGAGTGTCGGAGGTGTACCTGGGAGTGTCGGAGATGTACCTGGGAGTGTCAGAGGTGTACCTGGGAGTGTCAGAGGTGTACCTAGGAGTGTCTGATGTGTACCTGGAAGTGTATGAGGTGTACATGGAGTGTCAGAGGTGTACCATGGCAGTGTCATGGTGTACCTGGGAGTGTCAGCGGTGTACCTGGGAGTGTCAGAGGGGTGTACCTGAGAGTATCAGAGATGTACCTGGGAGTGTTAGATGTGTACCTGGGAGTGTCAGAGGTGTACCTGGGAGTGTCAGGGTGTACTGGGAGTGTGAGAGGTGTACCTGGGAGTATCAGAGGTGTACCTGGGAATGTCAAAGGTTTACATGGGAGTGTCTGAGGTGTACCTGGGACTGTCGGAGGTGTACCTGTGAGTGTCACAGGTGTACCTGGGAGTGTCAGAGGTGTACCTGGCAGTGTCACAGGAGGTGTTCCTGGGAGCATCAGAGGTGTGCCTGGGAGTGTCGGAGGTGTAGCTGGGAGGTGACAGGTGTACCTGGGAGTGTCACAGGGGTACCTGGGAGTGTCAAGCAGGTGTACCTGGAGTGTCAGAGGTGTACCTGGGAGTCAGCGGTGAACCTGGAGGTGGAGAGGTATACCTGAGAGTATCAGAGATGTACCTGGGAGTGTTAGATGTGTACCTGGGAGTGTCAGAGGTGTACCTGGGAGTGTCAGGGGTGTACCTGGGAGTGTGAGAGGTGTACCTGGGAGTATCAGAGGTGTACCTGGGAGTGTCAAAGGTTTACCTGGGAGTGTCTGAGGTGTACCTGGGATTGTCGGAGGTGTACCTGGAGTGCCAGGCAGCCCGAGTGTCAGAGGTGTACCTGGCGTCAAAGGTGTACCTGGGAGTGTCAGAGGTGTACCTGGGAGTGTCACAGGTGTACCTGGGAGTGTCAGAGGTGTACCTGGGAGTGTCAGAGGTGTACCTGGGAGTGTCAGAGGTGTACCTGGGAGTGTCAAAGGTGTACCTGGGAGTATCGAAGGTATACCTGGGAATATCGGAGGTGTTCCTGGGAGTATCAGAGGTGTGCCTGGGAGTGTCGGAGGTGTAGCTGGGAGTGTCAGAGGTGTACCTGGGAGTGTCACAGGTGTACCTGGGAGTGTCACAGGTGTACCTGGCAGTGTCAGAGGTGTACCTGGGAGTGTCAGAGTTGCACCTGGGAGTGTCAAAGGTGTACCAGGGAATGTCAGTGGAGTACGTGGCAGTGTCAGAGGTGAAACTGGGAGTGTCAGAGGTGTACCTAGGAGGTCAGAGGTATACCTGGGAGTGTCAGAGGTGTACCTGGGAATGTCGGAGGTGTACCTGGAAGTGTCAGGGGTGTACCTGGGAGTGTCAGCGGTGTCCTGGGAGTTTCAGAGGGCATACCTGAGAGTATCAGAGATGTACCTGGGAGTGTCGGAGGTGTACCTGGGAGTGTCGGGGGTGTACCAGGAGGTCGGAGTTGTAACTAGGGAGGTCTGAGGTGTCCTGGGAGGTCAGGGGTGTACCTGGGAGTTCTCAGGAGGTATACCTGAGAGTACTCAGAGATGTACCTGGGAGTGTCGGAGGTGTACCTGGGAGTGTCAGTGGAGTACCCTGGGAGGTCAGAGGTGTACCAGGGAGTGTCAGGAGGTGTCCTGGGAGTGTCAGGGTGTACCTGGGAGTGTCAGAGGTATACCTGGGAGGTCAGAGTGTACCTGGGAGGTCAGGGGTGTACCAGGGAGGTTCAGAGGTGTACTTGGGAGTGCTCGGAGGTGTACCAGGAGGTCGGAGGTGTACCTGGGAGTGTCGGAGGTGTACCTGGAAGTGTCGGAGCTGTACCTGAGGGCTGGGGAGGTGCACCTGGGAGTATCAGAGGTGAACCTGGGAGGTCAGAGGTGTACCTGGGAGTGTCAGAGGTGTACCTTGGAGTGTCGGAGGTGTACCTGGGAGTGTCAGAGGTGTACCTGGGAGTGTCAGAGGTGTACCTAGGAGTGTCAGGGGTGTACCTGGGAGTGTCTGAGGTGTACCTGGGAGTGTCGGAGGTGTACCAGGGAGTGTTGCAGGTGTACCAGGGAGTGTAGCAGGTGTACCAGGGAGTGTCGGAGGTGTACCTGGGAGTGTTGGAGGTGTACCTGGAAGTGTCGGAGCTGTACCTGGGAGTGTCAGAGGTGTACCTGGCAGTGTCAGAGGTGTACCTGGCAGTGTCAGAGGTGTACATGGGAGTATCAGAGGTTTACCTGGGAGTGTCGGAGGTGTACCTGGGAGTGTCGGAGGTGTACCTTGGAATGTCAGTGGAGCAACCTGGGAGTGTCAGCGGTGTACCTGGGAGTGTCAGAGGTGTACCTCTGAGTTCCAGAGGCATACCTGAGAGTATCAGAGATGTACCTGGGAGTGTCGGAGGTGCACCTGGGAGTGCTCCTGTCAGGGAGTGTCGGAGGTGTACCGGGGAGTGTCAGAGATGTACCTGGGAGTGTCAGAGGTGTACCTAGGAGTATCGGAGGTGTACTTGGGAGTGTCAGAGGTGTACCTGGGTGTGTCAGCGGTGTACCTGGGATTCTCAGAGGTGTACTTGGGAGTGTCAGAGGTGTACCTGGGTGTGTCAGCGGTGAACCTGCGAGTGTCTGAGGTGTACCTGGGAGTGTCAGAGGTGTGTCTGGGAGTGTCAGAGGTGCACTTGGGAGTGTCAGAGGTGCACCTTGGAGAGTCTGAAGTGTACCTGGCTGTGTCTGAGGTGTACCTGGCAGTGTCAGCGGTGTTCCTGGGAGTGTCGGAGGTGTACATGGAGTGTCAGAGGTGTACCTGGCAGTGTCAGCAGTGTACCTGGGAGTGTCAGAGGTGTGCCTGGGAGTGTCAGAGGTGCACCTGGAAGTCTCTGAGGTGTACCTGGGAGTGTCTGAGGTGTACCTGGGAGTGTCAGAGAAGTACCAGGGAGAGTCACAGGAGTACCTGGGAGTGTGTGAGGTGTACCTTGGATTGTGAGAGGTGTACCTAGGATTATCGGAGGTTTACCTGGGAGTGTCGGAGTTGTACCTGGGAGTGTCGGAGGCGGACCTGGGAGTGTCAGAGGTGTACCTGGGAGTATCAGAGGTGTACCTTGGAGTGTCAGAGGAGTACCTGGGAATGTCAGAGCTATACCAGGGAGTGTCAGTGAAGTAGCTGGGAGTCTCAAAGGTGTACCTGGGAGTATCGGAGGTGTACCTGGGAATATCGGAGGTGTACCTGGGAATATGGGAGGAGTACCAGGGAGAGTCAGAGGTATACCTGTGAGTCTCAGAGGTGAACCAAAGAGTGTCAGAGGAGTACCTGGGAGTGTCAGAGTTGTACCTGGGAGTATCGGATGTGTACCTGGGAGTGTCAGGGGTGTACCAGGGAGTGTCAGTGGAGTACCTGGGAGTGTCAGAGGTGTACCTGGGAGTGTCGGAGGTGTACATGGAGTGTCAGAGGTGGACCTGGCAGTGTCAGCAGTGTACCTGGGAGTGTCAGAGGTGTGCCTGGAAGTCTCTGAGGTGTACCTGGTGAGTGTCTGAGGTGTACCTGGGAGTGTCTGAAGTGTACCTGGGATATCAGAGAAGTACCAGGGAGTGTCACAGGAGTACCTGGGAGTGTGAGAGGTGTACCTGGGAGTGTGAGAGGTGTACCTAGGTGTGTCTGAGGTGTACCTGGGAGTGACGGAGTTGTACCTGGGAGTGTCAGAGGTGTACCTGGGAGTGTCAGAGGTATACCAGGGAGAGTCAGAGGTGTACCTGGGAGTGTCGGGGCCTGCAAGTGTCAGAGGTGTACCTGGGAGTGTCAGAGGTGTACCTGGGAGAATCAGAGGTGTACCTGGGAGTATCGGAGGTGTACCTGGGAGTGTCACAGGTGTACCTGGGAGTGTCAGAGGTGCACCTGGGAGTGTCAGAGGTGTACCTGGGAGTGTCAGAGGTGTACCTGGGAGTAACAGAGGTGTACCTGGGAGTGTTACAGGTGTACCTGAGAGTGTCAGAGGTGTACCTGGCAGTGTCAGAGGTGTACCAGGGAATGTCAGTGGAGAACTTGGGAGTGTCAGAGGTGTACCTGGGAGTGTCAGAGGTGTACCTGGGAGTGTCAGGGTTGTACCAGGGAGTGTCATTGGAGTACCTGGGAGTGTCAGAGTTGTACCTGGGAGTTTTGGAGGTGTACATGGAGTGTCAGAGGTGTACCTGGCAGTGTCAGCAGTGTACCTGGGAGTGTCAGAGGTGTGCCTGGGAGTGTATGAGGTGTACCTGGGAGTGTCTGAGATGTACCTGGGAGTGTCAGAGGTATACCTGGGAGTGTCTGAGGTGTACCTGGGAGTGTCAGAGGTGTACCTGCGAGCGTCTGAGGTGTACCTGGGAGTTTCAGAGGTGTGCCTGGGAGTGTCAGAGGTGCACTTGGGAGTGTCACAGGTGCACCTTGGAGAGTCTGAGGTGTACCTGGCAGTGTCTGAGGTGTGCCTGGGAGTGTCAGGGAAGAACCAGGGAGTGAAAGAGGTGTACCGGGGAGTGTCAGAGGTTTACGTAGGAGTGTCAGAGGTGTACCTGGGAGTATCGGAGGTTTACCTGGGAGGGTCAGAGTTGTATCTGGGAGTGTCGGAGGTGTACCTGGGTGTGTGAGAAGTGTACATGGGAGTGTCGGAGGTGTACCTGGGAGTGTCGGAGGTGTACCTGGGAGTGTCAGAGGTGTACGTGGGAGTGTCAGAGGTGTACCTGGGTGTGTCAACGGTGTACCTGCGAGTGTCTGATGTGTACCTGGGAGTGTCAGAGGTGTGCCTGGGAGTGTCAGAGGTGCACTTGGGAGTGTCACAGGCGCACCTTGGAGAGTCTGAGGTGTACCTGGCAGTGTCTGAGGTGTACCTGGCAGTGTCAGCGGTGTACCTGGGATTGTCAGCGGTGTACCTGGCGGTGTTAGAAGTGTTTGAGGGAGTGACAGAGGAGTACCTATGGAGTGTCAGAGGTGTACCTGGGAGTGTCAGAGGTGTACCTGGGAGTATCGGAGGTGTACCTGGGAGTGTCGGGGGTGTACCAGGGAGTGTCGGAGGATGTACTAGGGAGTGTCTGAGGTGACCTGGGAGGTCAGGGTGTACCTGGGAGTTTCAGAGGTAACCCTGAGAGCATCAGAGATGTACCTGGGAGTGTCGGAGGTGTACCTGGGAGTGTCAGTGGAGTACCTGGGGAGGTCAGAGGTGTACCAGGGAGTGTCAGAGGTGTCTGGAGGTCAGGGGTGCACCTGGGAGGTCAGAGGCATACCTGGAGTGTCAGAGGTGTACCTGGGAGGTCAGAGGTGCACCACGGAGTGTCAGAGGTGTACCTGGAAGTGTCGGAGCTGTACCTGGGAGTGTCAGAGGTGCACCTGGGAGCATGAGAGGTGTACCTGGAGTGTCGAGGTGTACCTGGGAGGTCAGAGGTGTACCCTTGGAGTGTCGGAGGTGTACCTGGGAGTGTCAGAGGTGTACCTGGGAGTGCAGAGGTGTACCTGGGAGGTCAGGAGGTGTACCTGGGAGCATCAGAGGTACCTGGGGAGCTCAAATGGTTTACCCAGGAGTGTCTGAGGTGTACCTGGGAGTGACGGAGGTGTACCTGGGAGTCACAGGTGTACCTGGGAGTGTCAGAGGTGTACCTGGGAGGTCAGAGGTGCACCTGGGAGTGTCAGGAGGTGTACCTGGGAGTGTTAGAGGTAACCTGGGAGGTCAGAGGTGTACCTGGGAGGCCAGAGGTGCACCTGGGAGGTCAGGGTGAGTACCTGGGAGTGTCAGTGGAGTACCTGGGAGTATCGGAGAATCTCGGAGGTGTTCCTGGGAGTATCAGAGATGTACCTGGGAGTGTCGGAGGTGTACCTGGGCGAGTCACAGGTGTACCTGGGAGTGTCTGAGGTGTACCTGGCAGTGTCTGAGGTGTACATAGCAATACGTAACTGAACGAAGTACACACCA
>NW_024742753.1:0-10658 GCF_018991925.1 Homarus americanus
TAAGGTCACCTCTAAAATTTCTCCCTCATCTTAAGGTCACCTCTAATATTCCTCCCTCACCTTAAGGTCTCCTCAAATATTTCTTCCTCATCTTAAGATCACCTAATATTTCTCCCTCATCTTAAGGTCACCTCAAATATTTCTCCTTCATGTTAAGGTCACCTCTAATATTTCTCCCTGATCTTAAGGTTACCTCTAATATTTCTCCCTGATCTTAAGGTCACCGCTAATATTTCTCTTTCATGTTATGGTCACCTCTAATATTTCTCCCTCATCTCAGGTCACCTCAATATTTCTCCGTCAAGCTTACGTCACCTGTATTTCTCCGTCCATCTGAGTTACTCTAATATTTCTCCTCATCTTAAGGTCACTTTCAAAATTTCTCCGTCATCTTGGGTCTCCTAATCTTTCTCTCCCATCTGGATTTGCCTCTGTGTATCCGTCATCTTCGGGTCCTCTAATATCTCTCTCCTCACCAAGAGTCTCTATGTTTCTCCGTCATCTTAAGGTCACCTCTAATATTTCTCCCTCATCTTAAGGTTACCTCTAATATTTCTCCCTCATCTTTAGGTTACCTATAATATTTCTCCCTCATCATAAGGTCACCTCTAATATCTCTCCTCCCTCACCTTAAGGTCACCACTAATTTTCCTCTGTCGTCTTAAGGTAACCTCTAATATTTCTCCGTCATCTTAAGTTCACCTCTAATATTTCTCCATCATCTTAAGGTCACCTCTAATATTTCTCCCTCATCTTAAGGTTACCTCTAATATTTCTCCGTCATCTTCAGGTCACCTCTAATAACTCTCCTCCCTCACCATAAGGTTACCTCTAATATTTCTTCCTCATGTTAAGTTCACCTTTAATATTTCTCCCTCATGTTAAGGTCACCTCATATATTTCTCCTTCACCTTAAGGTCACCTCTAATATTTCTCCATCATCTTAAGGTCACCTCTAGTATTTCTCCCTCATCTTAAGGTCACCACTAATATTCTCCCTCATCTTAAGGTCAACTTAATATTTCTCCCTCAACTTAAGGTCACCTCTAATATTTCTCCCTCATCTTAAGGTCACCTCTAATATTTCTCCCTCATCTTAAGGTCACCTAATATTTCTCCTTCATGTTATGGTCACCTCTAATATTTCTCCCTCATCTCAAGGTCACCTATAATATTTCTCCGTCATACTCACGTCACCTCTAATATTTCTCCCTCATCTTAAGGTTACCTCTAATATTTCTCCCTGATCTTACGGTCACCTCTAACATTTCTCCTTCATGTTATGGTCACCGCTAATATTTCTCCCTCATCTTAAGGTCACTTCTAATATTTCTCCGTCATCTTAAGGTCACCTCTAATATATCTCTCCCATCTTAACGTTACCTCTAATATTTATCCGTCATCTTCAGGTCACCTCTAATATCTCTCCTCCCTCACCTTAGGTCACCTCTAATATTTCTCCGTCATCTTAAGGTCACCTCTAATATTTCTACCTCATCTTAAGGTTACCTCTAATATTTCTCCCTCATCTTAAGGTTACCTATAATATTTCTCCCTCATCTTAAGTTTACCTCTAATATTTCTCCCTCATCTTAAGGTCACCACTAATATTTTTCCCTCATCATAAGGTCACCTCTAATATCTCTCCTCCCTAACCTTAAGGTCATCACTATTTTTTCTCTGTCGTCTTAAGGTCACCTCTAATATTTATCCCTCATCTTAAGGTTACCTCTAATATTTCTCCCTCATTTTATGGTTACCTCTAATATTTCTCCCTCACCTTAAGGTTACCTCTAAAATTTCTCCGTCATCTTAAGGTCACCTCTAATATTTCTCCCTCATCTTAAGGTCACCACAAATATTTCTCCGTCATCTTGAGGTCACCTCTAATAATTCTCCATCATCTGAAGGTCACCTCTAATATTTCTCCCTCATCTTAATATCACCTCTCATATTTCTCCGTCATCTTAAGGTCACCTCTATTATTTCTCCCCCACCTTAATGTTACCTCTAATATTTCTCCGTCATCTTCAGGTCACCTCTAATATCTCTCCTCCCTCACCTTAAGGTCACCTCTAATATTTCTCCCTCATCTTAAGTTTACCTCTCATTTTTCTCCGTCATCTTCAGTCACCTCTATCTCTCCTCCCCTTAAGTCCCTAATATTTCTCTATCTCCTCATGTTTCTCCCTCATCTTAAAATTTACTCTAATATTTCTCCCATGTCATCAAATTTTATCAATATTTCTCCCTGCCTTTAGGCCTATCTGTCTCTCTCATCTTGGTTCCTCTAATATTTCTCCCCTCATCTTAGGTCACCTCTGTGCTCTCTCCTCCCTCTGCCAAGAGTCACCTCTAATATTTCTCGTCATCTTCCAGGTCACCTCTAATATTTCTCCTCACTCTTGGGTCACCACTAACCTTTTCCCTCATCTTGAATCACCTCCTAATATCTCTCCTCCCTCACCTTAAGGTCACCACTAATATTTCTCCGTCATCTTAAGATCACCTTTAATATTTCTTCCTCACCTTAACGTTACCTCTAATATTTCTCCCTCATCTTAAGGTTACCTCTAATTTTTCTCCCTCATCATAAGGTCACCACTAATATTTCTCCCTTATCTTAAGGTCACCTCTAATATCTCTCCCTCACCTTAAGGTCACCTCTAATATTTCACCGTCATCTTAAGGTCACCTCTAATATTTCTCCCTCATCTTAAGGTCACCACTGATATATCTCCGTCATCTAATATTTCTCCCTCATCTTGAGGTCACCTCTAATATCTCGTCTCCCTCACCTTAAGGTCACCTCAAATATTTCTCCCTCACCTTAAGGTTACCTCTAATATTTCTCCCTAATCTTAAGGTCACCTCTATTATCTCTCCTCCCTCACCTTAAGGTCACCTCTAATATTTCTCCGTCATCTTCAGGTCACCTCTAATAATTCTCCCTCATCTTAAGGTTACCTCTAATATTTCTCCCTCATCTTAAGGTTACCTCTAATATTTCTCCCTCATCTTAAGGTCACTTCTAATATCTCTCCTCCCTCACTTTAAGGTCACCTCTAATATTTCTCCGTCATCTTCAGGTCACCTCTAATACTTTTCCCTCATCTTAAGGCCACCACTAATATTTTTCCCAAATCTTAAGGTCACGTCTAATATCTCTCCTCCCTCACCTTAAGGTCACCACTAATATTTCTCCGTCATCTTATGATCACCTCTAATATTTCTCCCTCATCTTAAGGTTACCTCTAATATTTCTCCCTCATCTTAAGGTCACCACTAATATTTCTCCTTTATCTTAAGGTCACCTATAATATTTCTCCCTCACCTTAAGGTCACCTCTAATATTTCTCCGTCATCTTCAGGTCACCTCTAATAATTCTCCCTCATCTTAAGGTTACCTCTCATATTTCTCCGTCATCTTCAGGTCACCTCTAATATCTCTCCTCCCTCATCTTAAGGTCACCTCTAATATTTCTCCGTCATCTTAAGTTCACCTCTAATATTTCTCCGTCATCTTAAGGTCACCTTTAATATTTCTCCCTCATCTTAAGGTTACCTCTAATATTTCTCCCTCATCTTAAGGTTACCTCTCATATTTCTCCGTCATCTTCAGGTCACCTCTAATATCTCGTCTCCCTCACCTTAAGGTCACCTCAAATATTTCTCCCTCACCTTAAGGTTACCTCTAATATTTCTCCCTAATCTTAAGGTCACCTCTAATATCTCTCCTCCCTCACCTTAAGGTCACCTCTAATATTTCTCTGTCATCTTCAGGTCACCTATAATATTTCTCCCTCATCTTAAGGTCACCTCTAATATTCTCCCTCATCTTAAGGTTACCTCTAATATTTCTCCCTCATCTTAAGGTCACCTCTAATATCTCTCCTCCCTCACCTTAAGGTCACCTCTAATATTTCTCAGTCATCTTCAGGTCACCTGTAATATTTCTCCTTCATCTTAAGGTCACCACTAATATTTTTCCATCATCTTAAGGTCACCTCTAATATCTCTCCTCCCTCACTTTAAGGTCACCAATAATATTTCTCCGTCATCTTAAGATCACCTCTAATATTTCTCCCTCATCTTAAGGTTACCTCTAATATTTCTCCCTCATCTTAAGGTCACCACTAATATTTCTCCCTTATCTTAAGGTCACCTCTAATATCTCTCCTCCCTCACCTTAAGGTAACCTCTAATATTTCTCCGTCATCTTAAGGTCACCTCTTATATTTTTCCCTCATCTTAAGGTCACCACTAATATATCTCCGTCATCTTCAGGTCACCTCTAATATCTCTCCTCCCTCACCTTAAGGTCACCTCTAATCTTTCTCCCTTATCTTAAGGTTACCTCTAATATTTCTCCCTCATCTTAAGGTCACCACTAATATTTCTCCCTTATCTTAAGGTCACCTCTAATATCTATCCTCCCTCACCTTAAGGTAACCTCTAATATTTCTCCGTCATCTTAAGGTCACCTCTTATATTTTTCCCTCATCTTAAGGTCACCACTAATATATCTCCGTCATCTTCAGGTCACCTCTAATATCTCTCCTCCCTCACCTTAAGGTCACCTCTAATATTTCTCCGTCATCTTAAGTTCACCTCTAATATATCTCCGTCATCTTAAGGTCACCTCTAATATTTCTCCCTCATCTTAATATCACCTCTCATATTTCTCCGTCATCTTAAGGTCACCTCTATTATTTCTCCCTCATCTTAAGGTTGCCTCTAATATTTCTCCGTCATCTTCAGGTCACCTCTAATATCTCTCCTCCCTCACCTTAAAGTCACCTCTAATATTTCTCCCTCATCTTAAGGTTACTTCTCATATTTCTCCGTCATCTTCAGGTCACCTCTAATATCTCTCCTCCTTCACCTTAAGGTCACCTCTAATATTTCTCTGTCATCTTAAGGTCACCTCTAATATTTCTCCCTCATCTTAAGGTTACCTCTAATATTTCTACGTCATCTTCAGGTCACCTCTAATATTTCTCCCTCATCTTAAGGTCACCTCTAATATTTCTCCCTCATCTTAAGGTTACCTCTAATATTTCTCCCTCATCTTAAGGTCACCACTAATATTTCTCCCTTACCTTAAGGTCACCTCTAATATCTCTCCTCCCTCACCTTAAGGCCACCTCTAATATTTCACCGTCATCTTAAGGTCACCTCTAATATTTCTCCCTCATCTTAAGGTCACCACTAATATGTCTCCGTCATCTAATATTTCTCCCTCATCTTGAGGTCACCTCTAATATCTCGTCTCCCTCACCTTAAGGTCACCTCAAATATTTCTCCCTCACCTTAAGGTTACCTCTAATATTTCTCCCTAATCTTAAGGTCACCTCTATTATCTCTCCTCCCTCACCTTAAGGTCACCTCTAATATTTATCCGTCATCTTCAGGTCACCTCTAATAATTCTCCCTCATCTTAAGGCCACCACTAATATTTTTCCCTCATCTTAAGGTCACGTCTAATATCTCTCCTCCCTCACCTTAAGGTCACCACTAATATTTCTCCGTCATCTTAAGATCACCTCTAATATTTCTCCCTCATCTTAAGGTTACCTCTAATATTTCTCCCTCATCTTAAGGTCACCACTAATATTTCTCCTTTATCTTAAGGTCACCTCTAATATTTCTCCCTCACCTTAAGGTCACCTCTAATATTTCTCCGTCATCTTCAGGTCACCTCTAATAATTCTCCCTCATCTTAAGGTTACCTCTAATATTTCTCCGTCATCTTCAGGTCACCTCTAATATCTCTCCTCCCTCACCTTAAGGTCACCTCTAATATTTCTCCCTCATCTAAAGGTTACCTCTCATATTTTCCGTCATCTTCAGGTCACCTCTAATATCTCTCCTCCCTCACCTTAAGGTCACCTCTAATATTTCTCCGTCATCTTAAGTTCACCTCTAATATTTCTCCGTCATCTTAAGGTCACCTCTAATATTTCTCCCTCATCTTAAGGTTACCTCTAATATTTCTCCGTCATCTTCAGGTCACCTGTAATAACTCTCCTCCCTCACCTTAAGGTTACCTCTAATATTTCTTCCTCATGTTAAGTTCACCTTTAACATTTCTCCCTCATGTTAAGGTCACCTCTATTATTTCTCCCTCACCTTAAGGTCACCTCTAATATTTCTCCATCATCTTAAGGTCACCTCTAGTATTTCTCCCTCATCTTAAGGTCACCACTAATATTCTCCCTCATCTTAAGGTCAACTTAATATTTCTCCCTCATCTTAAGGTCACCTCTAATATTTCTCCCTCAACTTAAGGTCACCTCTAATATTTTTCCCTCATCTTAAGGTCACCTCAAATATTCCTCCCTCACCTTAAGGTCACCTCAAATATTTCTCCCTCATCTTAAGGTCACCTCTAATATTTCTCCCTCATCTTTAGGTCACCTCTGTCTTCTCCCCCCTCATCTTGAAGTCACCTCCATCTTCTCCCCTTCATATTGCGTCACCTCTAATATATCTCCCCAATCTTAAGAATTACCTCTGTCTTCTCCCATGATCTTGGGTCACCTCTAATTCTCTCATCTTGGTGCCTCTATCTATTCTCCCTCACCAGGTCTCCTCCAATATTTTTATTTACTCATCTTGAGTCTGCCTCTAACTTCTCTCATCTTGAGGTACTTTCATGTTTCCTTTATGTTGAGATTTTTCTATGTTCTCCACCGTCTTAAGAATTTACCTCTAATATTTCTCCCTGATCTTAAGGTCACCGCTAATATTTCTCTTTCATGTTATGGTCACCTCTAATATTTCTCCCTCATCTCAAGGTCACCTCAAATATTTCTCCGTCAAACTTAGGTCACCTCTAATATTTCTCCCTCATCTTAAGGTTACCTCTAATATTTCTCCCTCATCTTAAGGTCACCTCTAAAATTTCTCCGTCATCTTAAGGTCACCTCTAATATTTCTCTCCCATCTTAAGGTTACCTCTAATATTTATCCGTCATCTTCAGGTCACCTCTAATATCTCTCCTCCCTCACCTTAAGGTCACCTCTAATATTTCTCCGTCATCTTAAGGTCACCTCTAATATTTCTCCCTCATCTTAAGGTTACCTCTAATATTTCTCCCTCATCTTTAGGTTACCTATAATATTTCTCCCTCATCATAAGGTCACCTCTAATATCTCTCCTCCCTCACCTTAAGGTCACCACTAATTTTCCTCTGTCGTCTTAAGGTAACCTCTAATATTTCTCCGTCATCTTAAGTTCACCTCTAATATTTCTCCATCATCTTAAGGTCACCTCTAATATTTCTCCCTCATCTTAAGGTTACCTCTAATATTTCTCCGTCATCTTCAGGTCACCTCTAATAACTCTCCTCCCTCACCTTAAGGTTACCTCTAATATTTCTTCCTCATGTTAAGTTCACCTTTAACATTTCTCCCTCATGTTAAGGTCACCTCATATATTTCTCCTTCACCTTAAGGTCACCTCTAATATTTCTCCATCATCTTAAGGTCACCTCTAGTATTTCTCCCTCATCTTAAGGTCACCACTAATATTCTCCCTCATCTTAAGGTCAACTTAATATTTCTCCCTCATCTTAAGGTCACCTCTAATATTTCTCCCTCATCTTAAGGTCACCACTAATATTTCTCCGTCATCTTGAGGTCACCTCTAATAATTCTCCATCATCTTAAGGTCACCTCTAATATTTCTCCCTCATCTTAATATCACCTCTCATATTTCTCCGTCATCTTAAGGTCACCTCTATTATTTCTCCCCCACCTTAAGGTTACCTCTAATATTTCTCCGTCATCTTCAGGTCACCTCTAATATCTCTCCTCCCTCACCTTAAGGTCACCTCTAATATTTCTCCCTCATCTTAAGTTTACCTCTCATTTTTCTCCGTCATCTTCAGGTCACCTCTAATATCTCTCCTCCTTCACCTTAAGGTCACCTCTAATATTTCTCTGTCATCTTAAAGTCACCTCTAATATTTCTCCCTCATCTTAAGGTTACCTCTAATATTTCTCCGTCATCATCAGGTCACCTCTAATATTTCTCCCTCACCTTTAGGCCACCTCTAATATCTCTCCCTCATCTTAAGTTCACCTCTAATATTTCTACGTCATCTTCAGGTCACCTCTAATATTTCTCCCTCATCTTAAGGTCACCACTAATATTTTTCCCAAATCTTAAGGTCACGTCTAATATCTCTCCTCCCTCACCTTAAGGTCACCACTAATATTTCTCCGTCATCTTATGATCACCTCTAATATTTCTCCCTCATCTTAAGGTTACCTCTAATATTTCTCCCTCATCTTAAGGTCACCACTAATATTTCTCCTTTATCTTAAGGTCACCACAAATATTTCTCCGTCATCTTGAGGTCACCTCTAATAATTCTCCGTCATCTTAATATCACCTCTCATATTTCTCCGTCATCTTCATGTCACCTCTAATATTTCTCCCTCATCTTAAGGCCACCACTAATATTTCTCCCTCATCTTAAGGCCACCACTAATATTTCTCCCTCATCTTAAGGTCACCACAAATATTTCTCCGTCATCTTGAGGTCACCTCTAATAATTCTCCGTCATCTTAAGGTCACCTTTAATATTTCTCCCTCATCTTAATATCACCTCTCATATTTCTCCGTCATCTTAAGGTCACCTCTATTATTTCTCCCTCATCTAAAGGTTACCTCTATTATTTCTCCGTCATCTTCAGGTCACCTCTAATATCTCTCCTCCCTCACCTTAAGGTCACCTCTAATATTTCTCCCTCAATTTAAGGTTACGTCTCATATTTCTCCGTCATCTTCAGGTCACCTCTAATATCTCTCCTCCCTCACCTTAAGGCTACCTCAAATATTTCTCCCTCACCTTAAGGTTACCTCTAATATTTCTCCCTGATCTTAAGGTTACCTCTAATATTTCTCCCTGATCTTAAGGTCACCTCTAATATTTCTCCTTCATGTTATGGTCACCTCTAATATTTCTCCCTCATCTCAAGGTCACCTCTAATATTTCTCCGTCATACTCACGTCACCTCTAATATTTCTCCCTCATCTTAAGGTTACCTCTAATATTTCTCCCTGATCTTAAGTTCTAACATTTCTCCTTCATGTTATGGTCACCTCTAATATTTCTCCCTCATCTTAAGGTCACTTCTAATATTTCTCCGTCATCTTAAGGTCACCTCTAATATTTCTCTCCCATCTTAACGTTACCTCTAATATTTATCCGTCATCTTCAGGTCACCTCTAATATCTCTCCTCCCTCACCTTAAGGTCACCTCTAATATTTCTCCGTCATCTTAAGGTCACCTCTAATATTTCTACCTCATCTTAAGGTTACCTCTAATATTTCTCCCTCATCTTATGGTTACCTATAATATTTCTCCCTCATCTTAAGTTTACCTCTAATATTTCTCCCTCATCTTAAGGTCACCACTAATATTTTTCCCTCTTCATAAGGTCACCTCTAATATCTCTCCTCCCTAACCTTAAGGTCATCACTAATTTTTCTCTGTCGTCTTAAGGTCACCTCTAATATTTATCCCTCATCTTAAGGTTACCTCTAATATTTCTCCCTCATTTTATGGTTACCTCTAATATTTCTCCCTCACCTTAAGGTTACCTCTAATATTTCTCCGTCATCTTAAGGTCACCTCTAATATTTCTCCCTCATCTTAAGGTCACCACAAGTATTTCTCCGTCATCTTGAGGTCACCTCTAATAATTCTCCATCATCTTAAGGTCACCTCTAATATTTCTCCCTCATCTTAATATCACCTCTCATATTTCTCCGTCATCTTAAGGTCACCTCTATTATTTCTCCCCCACCTTAAGGGTACCTCTAATATTTCTCCGTCATCTTCAGGTCACCTCTAATATCTCTCCTCCCTCACCTTAAGGTCACCTCTAATATTTCTCCCTCATCTTAAGTTTACCTCTCATTTTTCTCCGTCATCTTCAGGTCACCTCTAATATCTCTCCTCCTTCACCTTAAGGTCACCTCTAATATTTCTCTGTCATCTTAAAGTCACCTCTAATATTTCTCCCTCATCTTAAGGTTACCTCTAATATTTCTTCGTCATCATCAGGTCACCTCTAATATTTCTCCCTCACCTTTAGGCCACCTCTAATATCTCTCCCTCATCTTAAGGTCACCTCTAATATCTCTCCTCCCTCACCTTAAGGTCACCTCTAATATTTCTACGTCATCTTCATGTCACCTCTAATATTTCTCCCTCATCTTAAGGTTACCTCTAATATTTCTCCCTCATCTTAAGATCACCTCTAATATCTCTCCTCCCTCACCTTAAGGTCACCACTAATTTTTCTCCGTCATCTTAAGATCACCTTTAATATTTCTTCCTCACCTTAACGTTACCTCTAATATTTCTCCCTCATCTTAAGGTTACCTCTAATTTTTCTCCCTCATCAAAAGGTCACCACTAATATTTCTCCCTTATCTTAAGGTCACCTCTAATATCTCTCCCTCACCTTAAGGTCACCTCTAATATTTCACCGTCATCTTAAGGTCACCTCTAATATTTCTCCCTCATCTTAAGGTCACCACTAATATATCTCCGTCATCTAATATTTCTCCCTCATCTTGAGGTCACCTCTAATATCTCGTCTCCCTCACCTTAAGGTCACCTCAAATATTTCTCC
>NW_024742754.1:0-8659 GCF_018991925.1 Homarus americanus
CACCCACTTATTGCACAACAATCGGTGAACGCCGTATCTCGGTCGTTCCTTCTTACAATATCCCTTAACACATCAGACTGTTCCACTGGTGTGGCTTGTAGCACCGTCGGTTATCATACATAGTAGCACCATCGCAACACACCTGTTACACTCCATACCTGCAAGTATGTGACTCCTTGTGACTTTTAGGTATACACAACGGGCCCCTCGTTCGCACACCGCCCTCGGTGGGTAAAAGACGAGGGCTTCACCTAGAGACATACCAGCACTATTTCTACGCCTGGTATTATAGGTCGCTCCAAGTGACGACCGCAGTTTCTCACGGTCTCCTTAGTTGTGATGATTCATGTGGAGTGGTGCGCTGGGAATCCACCGGTTCATAGTGGACTGGTATAGTGGGGAGTAATTCCCCACCTGGTGTGGCGCTCAAGGAGACAATGGCGGCCGGGCGGCAAGATACCCCAACCACGTGGCACCTGTGGTGACGGCAGAACGGGAAAGACTAAGCAATAATGCCTGACGGGCGGTTATCCCATCCCTTAACACATCCCTATCACACTTATATATCAGGCAAAGCTTTAAACTGTAGTAACTGTTATTTATCAACCTTAATTGTAGGGCGGGATATAGCCCGCTAGGACACTGACCTGTGGTGACGGCAGAACGGGAAAGACTAAGGCCGGCTTCCCGCCGCTCCTCGTCACATAGGCCTACAGTTTCCAATCCTCAATTTACATTTTTGTTTCTTATGGTTCTCACCTGAACACTTTACGGTATATTGTCACTCATTTCTTATAAACACATATATTAATCCTAACTTATACACTAAGGTCAGGTCTTGGTTTGCCAGTGCTTGGTTAAATGCCTGGGATTTTAATATCAACGGGCATCTGAGGCGGGTACATGACGCGCCTTGAAACAAAAGCCGAATGATCATGGCGGGGGTGTATCAACTTCACTTAAAAACTGTAATGAGGGATCCTCCTCTCACACAGTGCACTATTTGAACACAGACCTCAGATTCTCTGATCACTGTACCTGTCGTGGGTATATGTCACGTGAGGCTACGAGGTGTATTAAATTCATACCGACGCATACACGATATTTCCTTTCCAGTATAGTTTCTAGATCACTGTCAACACCTCACATAGTTCTGATACATTTATCCTTTTTCCAGATCATTGTTCTCATGTATTTTCATATGATATCTGTTGGAGTTAGGTTCGCTACACGCTCACAGACGTAAATAGTATGACCTTCAAACCCTGCTCCACACTTAGTCTTACAGTACCCTAGTCCGGCTCAACTGGACTTTAACATTCATCTTATGCCTACCCTGAGTGATCCTTAATGCTATGAATACATACACTTGATATGATATAATTATACCTGGGTACAATACCACACATGGTCTAGGAACCTTGAGTAGGTGAGTTGTCCTTTCTCAATGTTTCCCGTTTTCTGGGGTTCTACAAGCGCTGTGCATTTGAATGTTATGTAGCGTAATATGAATTAGATGGGGTTTTTAGGGATGACAATGATGTGCGCAGTACAGTACAACATGATAAATTAGACAAACAATAAAAATAAACAAACAAAAGTTATTTACCAAGACCTTTTCTCTGAGAACAGAGGGAAAGAGAAGTCGACCGCACTATAAATAATTTTAAATTTATATTTTTTACATAGAATATTCAGTACATGACTGCGATTTCAATATATATATATATATATATATATATATATATATATATATATATATATATATATATATATATATATATATATATATATATATAAATATGTAATGAGACAAATCTCACAAGAAGAAGATTACATATAGGTAGAATATTGATAGTATAAGAGTATAAAGAGAGGAAGTTTTTGGTAGCGTGGCCGTGATAGTTATTTACACTTATCGTATCTTATATGTCAATACACTTCTATTACGTCTTAAGGGCGACTTCTCAAACACCGCTTCGTTACAACTCTTTATTAATTACGACAATGACATGGACACATTAATAACACCTTCTATTGAAGTTACTAGACCATTATGTTTACGTTACTAGGACATCATATTACGTTACTAGACACTCTGATTCTCGGACACGAACATGAAACGAATACACTTCCCACGTAAGTAACTCATCCCACGGAAAGCTCTGACAAACACTCACATGACCTAGGGGAGGCCTAGCAGGTGGTCCTGGGTTGTCTCTATGGGAGACTGCTTAGCTGGGCGCCGGAGGGAAGTCTCGGTCCTGACCGGAGGCGACTGGAGGCGACCGGAGGCGGCTTGCCTCCGGCCCCTGACTTCTCTCGAGCAGGACTCGGGACGTGGTAGCTGGCCCTTCTTGGTTACAAGACACACTCTCTCTCTGTCCCTCTCTGGCTCTCTGTCTGTGTCTGTCCGTATCTCTCGGGAGGGAGGACTAGGACGTCCTATATATTGGGAGGCGAGCCGTCAGGTTGAGCTGGTCGGGGTGGGGGCGGCGAAGGGTCTCCTTACATTTGACCTGGCCAATGTGAGGTCAGGTCTGGACTTTTTCAGATGTAGGTTATTGTGTATTTTGGGAGAGAGTCGGCCGGTGCCTTCTTACATGTTTGTTGTGGTGCCGTGTCACATGGGAGGGGAGCCTGGCTGATTTATAACCCTTGGTCAACCGTGAGAGTTACCCTACACTTGACCTCCCTAATGTCGGGTCAAGACTGGACTGTCTCTGAGATGCAAGCTGCGGTCTGACAACCCATCACTACAATATATATATAAATATATATATATATATATATATAAAACTAAAAAACTAATAATAAATAAATAAAATAAATAAATACACTTATTGAAGTGATAACCATGGTAACATTCTGAGATGTTCTTATTACCACTGTAGGGTTTCGTGATATTATGTTGTCTAGCACTCAGGATGGATGGAAACTCTAAGGTGGTGGTTTTCTTATATAATATAAGTTATATGGTAGACAGTCTGGTGCTGGAGATGCCGTGTGGTGAGGAGCTGCTCAGTAGACACGTTCGGTGAGTAGCGTGCTGAAGGAGGTAGATGTGCAGGAACTTCGTTAGAGAAGATGTTGCCTGTTGCTGGCCTCCAGGTTGAATGAGAGCTGGACAGCGAGGAGCTTGCTTGGAGGAGGTGTTGCGTGTTCAGGAACGTAGAGTAGAATAAGAGAGCTGGTTGGTGAGGACGCTCAGAGAAGGACAGCTGGTGGGTCGCCATGCTCGCCTGCGGGAGCGAGGACCGCCAGGCAGGCGGAGGAGAAGTGAGGGCCGCCAGGCAGCGGCGGAGGAGGAGGTGTTGCGTGTTCAGGAACCGAGGCCAGAATGAATCTCAATGGAGAGACAGAGCTTATATACACAGCAGCCGTGAGTCACCCGTGAGTCAACCGTAGGAAGTCGCCGGTCTTTTGACTCCGTTGCTAGGATACTGTGGCATCTGGTGACGCCCCCCCCTGGGCCGCTCGTTTGGTTGCTAGGGAAGACGTAGCAGGTGGCATGCGGCTACGCAGTTGTAGGGGAGACGTCCACTACAATACTCCCCCTTCCCTCCAGGCAGTGTAGGAGACTTGTTGTCTGTAGAGTTGCTTAGCACATGTGAGGCAGACCGGGCGGTGCATGCCTCATGTGAGACAACGGCGATGGCGTGAATGAGCCTGGTCGCTGAAATACAACTGTCTAGATACACACTATCTGTGGGAGAAGGGAGAAAAAGGGTGTGTGGAGGCGATGAATGTTGTGCTTCCCTCACGACAGGTACAGGGTCGTCAGATGCGCCTGCTGGGGTGTGTGTGGGCCTGGGTCAGGAGCAGGGGCTGCGTCACCAGAAGCGGATAAGGGCTCGTGACAGCAGCTGGGTCCACGACAGCAGCAGGGTGCAGGACATTAGCAGGGAGTACGTGAGGGAGAAAAGAGGGTGTGTGGGTCCTCACTCAGGAACAGGAGCCCACGTCCAGGGGCAGTAGGGGGAGTTACCTGCTGGGCGGGGTCAGCGTCTGAGGCAGGGCCAGATTGTGCTGGGGTCGTCAGATGCGCCTGCTGGGGTGTGTGGGCCTGGGTCAGGAGCAGGGGCTGCGTCAGCAGAAGCAGATTAGGGCTCGTGACAGCAGCTGGGTCCACGACAGCAGCAGGGTGCAGGACATTAGCAGGGAGTACCTGAGGGAGAAAAGAGGGGTGTGTGGGTCCGCACTCAGGAACAGAGACCGCATCAGGGGCGGCAGGGGTTACTGCTGGGCCGGGGTCGGCGTCTGAGGCAGGACGGGTGTGCTGGGGTCGGTAGGACGTGGTGCTTGGGGCAGGAAGAGGAGCTGGTGTCTGCTTAGAGTAGCAGAGCTGCTCTAGGGTGTCTAACCTGCGGTGTAGAGACAGTAGTTGTAAAGCCGATGAGAGCTGCTTCTATGTGGATAAGCCAGTCTTCCATGCTGCTTGATGGTGGGAGCGTAATCAGTTTCTCCTCCATCCTGTGTGCGTGCGAACCTCTGGGAGTCACCATTTGTAGGGTTTCGTGATATTATGTTGTCTAGCACTCAGGATGGATGGAAACTCTAAGGTGGTGGTTTTCTTATATAATATAAGTTATATGGTAGACAGTCTGGTGCTGGAGATGCCGTGTGGTGAGGAGCTGCTCAGTAGACACGTTCGGTGAGTAGAGTGCTGAAGGAAGTAGATGTGCAGGAGCTTCGTTAGAGAAGATGTTGCCTGTTGCTGGCCTCCAGGTTGAATGAGTGCTGGACAGCGAGGAGCTTGCTTGGAGGAGGTGTTGCGTGTTCAGGAACGTAGAGTAGAATAAGAGAGCTGGTTGGTGAGGACGCTCAGAGAAGGACAGCTGGTGGGTCGCCATGCTCGCCGGCGGGAGAGAGGGCCGCCAGGCAGCGGCGGAGGAGGAGGTGTTGCGTGTTCAGGAACCGAGGCCAGAATGAATCTCAATGGAGAGACAGAGCTTATATACACAGCAGCCGAAAGTAAATCCGTGGGAAGTCGCCGGTTTCTTGACTCCGTTGCTAGGATACTGTGGCATCTGGTGACGCCCCCCCCCCCCCGCTGGGCCGCTCGTTTGGTTGCTAGGGAAGACGTAGCAGGTGGCTGGTTGCTAGGATACCGTGGCATTGGAATGCGGCTACGCAGTTGTATGGGAGACGTCCACTACACCACCATACTATTGTACTATTCCAGATGATACTAAATGTTACATAATACTTCCTTGAGATAAAGGTATAGTATATACCAGGTGCCTCAAAGAGAACTCAGGTGCTCAACTGGCTCAGCCATGTTAATATTGTTATTATTATCCACTCTGAATCTGTAATTTTTCTGGCTAAATAAACTGTTTCAATTCTGTTTCAATTCAAATTTTTATGACGAATTAAACAATTAATATAGTGATTACATTTTATTTTAGGGTTAAACAAGGTAACCTCTTATATTGTTTTTCTTTAGATGAAACAAAACGACTTATGACTGTATAAGATGAAACATTTGTTATTCTACCATAAACACAATTGGCAACTCAGAATATCAAGCAATCAGCTTCAGAGATTAGAGAATCCGAGTTCAGACCTCCCTCAGTCACCGTGGATGCTTGTACCTCTGCGGTACCTTTCTGGTCATACGACTCACTTAGACACTTTGAAGTAAGTGTACTGTAATTTTTTTTAGTAGTTTAGTTTTTTGTACCAATCTTATAATAATAATAACCTTGGGACAGATATGTACCTCTCCTACTTTTTATATATGTAGTACTGTATTGTGTTGGAGTGCATCAACACACAAGTCGTAATATGGGACTGTCACGTCAAGGTCACAAAAGATAGGTGGTGCCATATGGTGGGTCATTCATTAACTAAGCTATTTCTCTAACTACTGGGAATGTGATAGTAGTTCACCATAAATTACAGCGGAGGCAAGGGAGAAATTAGAATGTATAATTAAGGTTAATTAAAATGTTAGCATATTTTGTAAATTATATTTCGTTTGTCCACTTGATCATTAAGAAGCAATTATCAGAGTAATAATAAAGATTATTATTATTATTATTATTATTATTATTATTATTAAGCCGACAATTAGAAGTCCATCACATGGTAAACTGGTGGGCTTAAGGCTGAGGAGATACGTACAGAGTCTGGTCCCCCCCCACCCCCCCTAACTCCACAACAGCGACAGTCATAAGGTGTCCAAGGAATCAGGTGCTGAAGCGTCACCAGGAAGTCTGTTGACATGCAATTACTGCAGGGCGACGTCGGATATACTGTAGATTGTGATGGTCTGAGCGATCCAACGTTTAGGACGATACAGAATGCGGTAAAGCAGGAAGGCTGTTGCTGGTATTGCCCTGACTTAACAGACAAAGTGAAAGAGGCGATTGTAAGCAATCGGGAAACGAGTTTCCTAGGGACGAAAATAGATAAAGCTGGATCCTTGCTGGTTGCCATACTAGAGCAAATTGGGAAAGAGATCCTTGCTAAGTTGGTTGCTAAGAGCAGTTATGCTCAGACCTTAACAGGGCCACGGGAGGTGGCAGAGAACAATGCAGGGTCCGAACAAGTTCTACAGCAGCTTGGGACTCTGAAGAAGTGTGTCAAAGAGATGGCAACTAGCAGACATACTGTTGGGGGAGATGAGGTACATCAGAAGCATTTCGAGCGCAGGAGCAACATAATAGTTTTTGGAGTCCCTGAAAGTCAGTCGGAGGAAGCTGAGAGCAGGAAAACACACGATATGTTGCAGTTTGAGAATATTTGTATAGAGGTTCCGCACATATCTGCCCCCCCTCAGGATGTGAGGAGGCTGGAACAAAAGCAGGAGGACAAGCCTCGCCCCCTCAGGCTCACACTAGTGAGTGAGGAGAGGAAATGGCACGCAAAAAACTTAGCAGGGAGCGAGGCATTTCGGAATGTATTCATTCACCCAGATCGCACTGTAATACAGAGGGAACAGCACAAGAAGCTCCTGCAGGGATTGAAGCACAGGAAGGAGGAGTCGAGGAGGAACGGGGACGGATGTACATGGATTATATCCAGGGGGAGGGTAGTGGAAGCAAGAGCACATCCCAAAGCCAGGGGAAAGCAGTACACCCTCCACCCGCTCTACAGTACCTCCCACCCAGGAGGAGGCGAGCGCCGTGTAAACAATGACATTTCTAACCACACACCACTGAAGGCACACCAACCCGATATAATGGGTGTTGTAGAACTGTTGTACAAGAACAAGAGAATCGACTCAGAGGAATGTGAGTTCAGTGTTGACGTTATGACTTATTTACGAACCTTTCTCGAGAAACTTGCAAGAGGGGTTGTGGTTATCTATGCAAGGCAAGACCTTAAAGCCAGCCAGGCGAGGGTACAGGGAGAGGAAGTTTTTGAAGAGTCAAAGTGGTGGAAAATTAAACTAAAGGGAGGGGACTTGCTTTTTGGCGGGTGTATCTACAGATCCCCAAACTGTGGTCCATTAAATCAAAGGAACTTAAGAACTTTAATAGACAACGCGGCGATGCTCAACCCTAGCCACATCCTTATCACGGGGGACTTTAACTATGGCGACATCGACTGGAGAAACGAGTTCACCCCCAAGTGACTTGAATAACCCTGCTACTCTTTTTGTAGAAACTCTGAGAGATAATTTTCTGTTCCAACATGTTAGAGACCCGACACATTACAGAGGGGAGCAAACACCCAAGCCACTAGACCTCTTCATAACAAACGAGGAAGGTATGGTGGCCAAACTGGAACACCTTGCCCCAGTTGGCACCAGTCACCATATAGTGTTGTCATTCAGATTTAACTGTTACCTAGTTCAGGAGAAGGCCAGGCCAAGGTGCAAATATTACAGAGGATATTACAACGGAATGAGGGAAGAGATGAGGAGTATCCACTGGCCTGACTCATTAAGACACACGAACGCAGACACTACGCTGAATATCATAACTAGTAAAGTGACCTATTTGATCGATAAATACATACCCAAGACCAAACCCAGTGCCTCTAGGAATACGAGGGGATCCCTACACATGAACCATGCGGAAGTCGACAAAGTTAAGAAGAAAACCCAGAAATTCAAGACGTGGGTTGGGTCAAATGATGAGCAGGACAGGAGGATGTATGCAAGAGCCAGAAACCAAGCAAAATTAGAAAGTAGAAGGGCTGAAAAGGAGTTCCCGAGGCTGGTTGCAAGCGAGGTCAAGTCAAACCCAAAAGGGTTTTACCGCTATGCAAAATCGAAATTAAAAACGCGAATAGGAGAATCAGACCTGAGGCTTGAAGATGGTAGTTACACAGATTCTGACCAGGATAAAACTGAGGCATTGAACAGTTTCTTTTCCTCGGTGTTCACAAGAGAGAATGCGATTAACCTTCCTGCGTTTGAGGACAGACGGTTCGACACAGCACTGACCCACATTGTGTTCACAGAAGAGGGTATTGTATTAGATATAAACTGTCAAAGCTAAAGGTCCATAAGAGTCCCAGCCCTGTCATGGTGCATCCTAGAGTGCTAAAAGAGTTGAACAGCTAGCTTGCCGAGCCCCTGAAGATCCTGTTTTGTAAATGCCTGGATGAACAAATGGTCCCCAGTGAATGGAAATTGGCTTATGTGAGTCCTATCTTCAAGAAGGGCGATCGTCACTCCACGAACAATTATAGACAGGTGAGC
>NW_024742755.1:0-22953 GCF_018991925.1 Homarus americanus
TCAGGGCAAGACACGCTTGTTAGAGCTGCTTGCCGACTATAGACATATAGTAGCCTTGCCAGGGGAAACGCTAGGTCAGACAGATTTAACATCCCATCATATGGCGTTAAAGGAAGGAACCAACCCTATTTACGTACCAGCTTATAGACTACCTCATAGCCAGCGCGCTGTAGTGCAAGATATGGTACAGGGTATGTTAGATGAGAATGTCATTAGACACTCAAATCCCCCTTTAATAGCCCATTATTCCTCGTCCCGAAAAAGGATGGTGGATGGCGCCCTGTCGTAGATTTCAGGCGCGTAAATGATCAAACAATCCCTGATAGGTACCCAATGCCTATCTTGAGCGACATATTGCAATCCTTAGGCAAGGATAATGCGGTATTTAGCAACTTAGATTTGCTTAGTGGGTATTGGCAAATACCACTCGATGAAAAATCACGAGAAATCACGGCATTTAGCACGCCTCTTGGCCACTTTGAGTTTCTACGAATGCCATTTAGTCTCAGAAATGCCCCACTAACATTTCAAAGAATGATCAACACCCTGTTTGCCGGACTAATTGGTAACACAGTCTGCGCTTATTTGGATGATCTAATAGTAGTCAGTAAGGACGTTGATTCCCATCTGATAAAACTGCGTGAAGTTTTGGCCAAACTTTCCACAGCAGGACTCAAAATAAAACTCTCAAAGTGCGAGTTTTTAAAATCCAGAATCCATTTCCTTGGTCATGTAGTCGACGGTGAGGGCATACACACAGTTAATGATAAAGTCAAAGCTGTATCTCAGTTCCCGCGTCCTACCTCAAATGATCATGTGCGTAGCCTTCTCGGATTATCTGGTTATTATCGTTCCTTTATCAAGGACTATGCAACATTAGCATCGCCCCGAACGAGGTTGCTCAAAAAAGATGCAGTGTTTATATAGGATGCTGAACACGAGGAAAGTATTACGGCATTGAAGACAGCGCTAACCAATGCCCCGGTTCTAGCATTCCCAGACTACACTCAACCTTTCACTCTCTGTACTGACGCTTCCGGAAGTGGAGTCGGAGCAGTGCTCATGCAAGAGGACACGCGTGGGAAGTTTAGAGTGATAGCATTTGCAAGTCGCAAACTAATCGATGCTGAAACACGTTATTCGGTGACGCATTTAGAAACGTTAGCCGTTGTGTGGGCACTTAAGAAGTTCAAAGACATTATCTTTGGCTACAAGATAACTGTTTTTACTGATCATGCGGCAGTCACCGAACTGTTCCATGGCAGAAACTTATCAGGCAGATTAGCACGCTGGTATCTGACAATTCAAGAGTTTGACCCCGAATTTAGGTATTTACCTGGGAGGGCGAATGTTGTCGCCGACACTCTGTCAAGAAATATAGCACCAGTTATGCCTGTATCAACATTCACTCTTTCGCAGCTGGAAGATGAGCAACGACGCGACCCATATTTGGTCAGCTGTTATTTTTGCTCTCGAATCGGGCGAGGATGTTAAACTCCCCAAGTTATTTCTTCCCTTAAGTCAGTTTGAATTACGACATAACATACTCCATAGGACGAGAAAATCTCCTGAGGGTAATGTGTCTCAAATAGTCGTACCTGACACGTTGCGCAAAGCAGTAATGACATTGTTCCACGATGTCCCACAAGCAGGTCACCAAGGTCGTGGTAAATGCTTAGCGGATTTACGAAAGAAGTATTTCTGGAACACTATGAAGAAAGACATAGAATTACACATAGCTAATTGTTTGGCATGTGCTCAACATAAAAGATCGACAGGATCACCTGCCCCGATTCTACAATATCCTACACCAGACCGTCCGTTTGACACAGTCGCTGTTGATGTGTTACAACTCCCAATGAGTCATCAAGGATCAGGATACGTCTTAGTGTGTGTGGATCATTTTTCCAGGTTCGTGGTCTTGGTCCCACTAAAAAGCAAAACGGCCGAAGCAGTAGCCTATGCATTAGTGATGAATCTCATATGTCCATATACTACGCCTAAAGTTCTACTCTCTGATAATGGAACAGAGTTCAAGAATGAGCTAATAGAGCATATATGTGCACAATATGGAATTAAACAAACTTTTGTGACAGCTTATCATCCACAGGCTAATGGCCTTGTTGAAAGATCCAATCGTAAAATCCTAGAAATACTGCGTCCAGTCGTTAATGGTTTTCAATACGCATGGGAGGATTGGTTACCGCAGGTTGCAGCGTCGATTAATGGGTCAGTTAATAGCTCTAAGGGCAAAACACCCAACTATATTGACTATGGTACAGATAAACGTCTGCCTTACGACATTCTTACAGAGGCGCCATACCCGGTATATAATACGGATGATTTTGCGGCAAAACAAATTCATGTCTTTACAGAAATTCATAACCAAGTACGATCACAGCTAGCGGCGTCACGCGCCGAAATGATCGTCAAACAACATAAACATGCTAAACCTATCGCACTGAACGTTGGGGACGCTGTTATGTTACGGGAACCTGAAAGGAACTCCAAACTTTCGGCGAAATTTTCTGGTCCATTCCGCATAATCTCAAAAGAAGCAGGCAACAAATTCAAAATATGGAAGCCTAATGCACAGATCGCAGATGTCGTGCACGCGGATCGTCTGAAGAAGACCCAGATAAATGTCTTACCTCCAGTTGATGATAATGTGATTGATACATCCTTACAGACTGTTCAGAAGCAGAATGTCCCAAATGACTATTGTATGAAACTACGTTCTGCGAGTAGACGTTAACTCGTTTGTAATTCCTTACAGAATGGCTGGGATCGTCAGTGTCTTGCTTCTACTCTGTTGGGGCACCGTTGTGTTGACGAAAATGTCCACATTAGTCCTCAAACCAGGTGCACTGGTGGCACCTCTCGGACGCGTTCTCATAGCTGAGGACGTGGTGAACATCAAGTATGAACTACAGCCACTACTCCAACTTCCGCGTCAGATAGAAAACGTCGACGGCCAACTACAATCAGCATTGGACATCCTTCATAGTCTCAGCACAGCTTCGAAGAATTCGACAATAGTTTCACAAACTATAGACCTTCTACACTTTCGTCTCCAGAACCTTCGCGAGTTTCTAGTTGATGTTGGGAAAAATCTACCTGCATCTCAAGCGGATCTTGCTCAAGAAGTGCATTCTCAGGCACGACGAAAAAGGGGTCTCTTTAATTTTGTGGGTCTCATCCAAAGCGCTTTGTTTGGCACGGCAACGGCCGATGATGTAGCTAAATTGGGGGACCGAATGAACGTTGTCGTTCAGGCTGTATCTCAACAGAATCGTGTTATTTCTCAAACCTTTCACGCGATTACTGCTCTAGAATCAAAGGTTAATGCAATCATAATGGAGTCTAACCAAGTTTCGAGGATTGTTACTAGGTTACAGAAAGCAATTCCGACGTTAGAATGGCTCCTTTACTTCACAGAATATTTGCATGCTGCTGAAATTTCAGTTCATAAAATTGTAACCTCTAAAAATGAACTAATAGACAGCATTGTAGATGCCGGGATAGGACGTGTGGACGCGAAGCTTGTGCCTGTGCAGACGCTTCTTAAAGCTTTAAAAATAGCCAAGTTGCAGTATCATTTAACTCCTATTTTCAATGACAATGAGGTTCACTATTATTACCCACTGTTGGAGTCAACCCTCACGCACAATGCAATTCTGATCCACATTCCTATGTGAGGGCAACATGAGTTTAATGCATGGCATTTAGAACCCTTCCCCTGGTTTGTGAACGACACACTGTATACCCTAGATAGGCCTAAAGAACTTTTCTTAGTAGATGAAGAATATTCATTGTTATCAATAGAGGATTCTGAGGTACTGTCACGGTGTAAGTCGTCTTATCTACACCTACACGTATGTCCAGCCTACATGTTTGCATTTATTCCTGCTGCAGAAGGAATATGTGAATTGGCAGTCATACAACCAAATGTACGCACAGCGTTAGCGCAATGCAGTTATAGGCCAGTTAGTCTAAAGACTGTGTTCCACGCTCACCTTCACAATGTGCAGTATTTGTTCTTTCCAAATCTCACTACTGTAATTTTAAAATGCCAAAATGGTGTTAAGCAGCTAGTTGTGAAAGGGCATTACAAGGCTCCTGATTACTGTGAAATCACTTGTAGTACATTACGGACCTTGCCTACTCATCAGCATTTTGCGTTAAATCGAAAACTCAAGTCTGCTTTAATTCCACTTCCTATAATGAATTTCACTATCAAGGATATTCAAATAGTATCAGAGAAATTAAAAGTGTTAGCTTTCTTGAACGAGACACATTTTGCTGATTTGAATAATAACTTGCCATTTTACCTGTCACGGGAATTTGCACTACCAAGTCTTACGATTCCCTCTATTCTGTTAATTCTGGCAATAATGTTCCTGTTCTGTTATTACCGGGCAGTGTCATCCAAATTCAACATTGTTCATAACATACTAACCCGTACGACACAAAAGTCTAGGTCCCCTGTAGTAGAGAATACCCCTACAGTAATTTCCCCAGCTTAGTGTCTACATATCTGTTTATAACATGGTTAGGGTTGTCTAGGATGTACTGTACTCTGTGAGTTATTTAGGCCTCACGGAGCTCGGCTGGTAGGTGACCGAGCGATGTAATAGGCCCCTGTCTCATCAACAGAACGTATTATATAAATGGGTCAATACATCTGATATTATATTCAGATTCACCACCCTGTAACTTTCCACTGTCTATGAGTAAGACATGAGATTGACACGTGAGCGGGCAACTTACCCAAGAGGGCGAGACCCATAGCTCAGCATTTCTGTAAGCACGCACTGCGATGCCCCTAAGCTTCAGTAGCTCACCTCAACTCATATCGAAAGGACGTGACCAAACGTTTATCATACATAAACGCCGTCCCTTTCTCATTCACTCCTAGACAGTGAGACTTACGGTTGATATACACTCAGGATATATATCTACAACCTTTTATAATAATACAAAGGAACTACCGTTTGGGTTTCGTTACTTAAAACCCAAATATAAATATGTGTGAACGGACTGGTTAATTGGACAAGCAGCCGATTCACCCTCGCTCCATGATGTATGGCGGCGCTGGTTGACCTAGACCACGAGGCATACACTGGGGAATTGGTGGGGTCGGCTACTCAGCGACAAACAGCGTTTGTAGGGGAGAAATCCACTACAATACTCCCCCTTCCCTCCAGGCGGTGTAGGAGACTTGTTGTCTGCAGGGTTGCTTAGCACATGTGAGGCAGAACGGGCGGTGCATGCCTCATGTGAGACAACGGCGATGGCGTGGATGAGCCGGTCGCTGGATACAACTGTCTAGATACACACTATCTGTGGGAGAAGAGAGGGAGAAAAAGGGTGTGTGGAGGCGATGAATGTTGTACTTCCCTCACGGCAGGTACAGAGTCGTCAGATGCTCCTGCTGGGGTGTGTGGGCCTGGGTCAGGAGCAGGGGCTGCGTCAGCAGAAGCGGATGAGGGCTCGTGACAGCAGCTGGGTCCACGACAGCAGCAGGGTGCAGGACATTAGCAGGGAGTACCTGAGGGAGAAAAGAGGGGTGTGTGGGTCTACACTCAGGAACAGAGGCCGCGTCAGGGGCGGCAGGGGTTACTGCTGGGCCAGGGTCGGCGTCTGAGGCAGGACGGGTGTGCTGGGGTCGGTAGGACGTGGTGCTTGGGACAGGAAGAGGAGCTGGTGTCTGCTTAGAGTAGCAGAGCTGCTCTAGGGTGTCTAACCTGCGGTGTAGAGACAGTAGTTGTAGAGCCGATGAGAGCTGCTTCTGTGTGGATAAGTCAGTCTTCCATGTTGCTTGAAGACTGGGAGCGTGATCAGTTTCTCCTCCATCCTGTGTGAGTGCGAATCTCCGGGGGTCACCATTTGTGGGGTTCAAGATGCTTGGTTCACACTCAGGATGGAATGGAGAAAGGAAACTCACAATGTGCTCTCTATATACATGTTGTATTGGATGTACAATGCAGCTTGGTGCTGGGAAGGCAGCATGGTTACAAGCGTGATGTAGAGAGAGCTGGTTGGTGAGGACGCTCAGAAAAGGACAGCTTGTGGGTCGCCATGCTCGCCGGCGGGAGAGAGGACCGCCAGGCAGGCGGAGGAGGAGCGAGGGCTGCCAGGCAGCGGCGGAGGAGGAGGTGTGTTGCTGGCTGTGGCTGTAGGTAGAAAAAGGCAGGTCACCACGAGATCAGGTCTTAAATAGCGGGGGTAGGCGTGGCTTAGTAGTTGACCCCCGCTCCGGTGATGTTTGGCGGCGCTTGTTGACCTAGACCACGAGACATACACTGGGGAATTGGTGGGGTCGGCTACTCAGCGACAAACAGCGTTTGTAGGGGAGAAATCCACTACAAAGTTGATGAAGAGTTTGTTTAGGAATCAGGTGGTGAGGTGACATGCCAAGACACTTACACAACACACACATTAACAGCACTACTAAACCATTGTCTTATAACATTTTACATTATAATTTTAAAATAAATTGATACATGATGGCTCAAGAGGGCTACTTGTACACTTAGACAACTGATCAATGAATAAACCTGGGCATATGGAGACTCATTATACATTAGTGATGTTACAAAGCTTTGAACCTTTACTCAAATGTACTAAGTTAATTACTAAAAATATTATGTATGATGCAAAATACCTGTAAGAGTTGTTTATACTCAAATTAATCGTCATCTTACAAGAATTCCAGCAATGCAAGTTATATTCTTAGTCAAGTCAGTGGCATCTTGTAAGCAAAAAATTTAAATCCCTCTGCCTGGAGTATGCTGTCAACAGCCAACCTCCCCCCCCTACCCCAAGCCAGAGAGCCAGAGGGAGAACATAAGAAAATAAGGAGTCTGCAATAGGCCGGTTGGCCTGTGCATGGCAGCTCCTGTCGAGAGTTACTACCACTCTATCATCCGTGAATCTATCTAGCCTCCTTTTAAAACTTTCCAGCATTCCAGAACTCACTACAAAGTTGCTAAGCTTGTTCCACTCCTCCACCGCCCTATTTGTGAACCGGTTCCTTCCTATCTCCCGCCTAAACCTAAACTTATCCAACTTAAATCCGTTGCTACGAGTCCTAGCCTGCTTGGATATTATAAGAACTTTATCTATATCCCCTTTATTGATTCCTTTCACCCACTTAAATACTTCTATCATATCTCCCCACACTTTCCATCTTTCTAGGGAATGCAAGTTTAGTTTCCTTATCTTATCTTGATATGGAAGGTTTCTTAGTCCCGGAATCATTTTCGTCATTCTTCACTGCACCTACTCCAGTGAATTGATATCCATTTTATAATAAGGGCACCAGAACTGAACAGCATAATCAAGGTGCGGCCTGACTAGCGCAAGATATAGTTGCAATATGACCTCCGCACTCTTATTACTTACACTTCTAGATATAAAACCTAATACTCTGTTTGCCTTATTTTGAACATTAACGCACTGTTTTCTAGGCCGTAGGTCCGGGCTTACAGTACCCCTAAGTCTCTTTCCTCTCTCACAAGTCGACTTCTCTAGGTTGATGTTGTTTAGGCTGTATACATTGACAGTATTTGTTCTTCTAATATTAAGTTGCTTTCCACACACCCCAACACCTAGATCCTCTACCTAGGGGATTTCAATGTACATCACAGAGAGTGGCTTGGCTCTGCAAGGGATGACCCAGGTGGAGCTGAGGCTCTCTCTTTTTCCTTACTTAATGATTTGGAACAAATAATCAAACACCCTACACGCGTTCCTGATCGACACGATCAACTTGCTAACATTCTTGATCTTTGTTTTACCTCTAACCCCTCACACTATTCATACTCAATTTATGCCCCCTTAGGGTCTTCTGATCACAATCTTATTTCTATTAAATCAAACTGGGCACGACCACCTCCTGGCAAATCTTGAAAATTCTTGGGATGAATCTGCTGGGGTGCAGGTGGTATGAGTGCATTTATCCCATCTTCTCCCAAAACTTTCACATTACAATCATGGTTTGATCGCTCCTGCTCTCTTGCTTGCAGGGTGAGAGATAGGGCATATCGAGCTATGAAACTATCTCCTTCTCCTATTACCCACACCTCTTTCATTACTTCTAGGAATCGTTGTAAGGCTATTCTTCGTAGGGCCAAGCGGAATTTTATTAAAAGAAAGACTGCTGTCCTGACTAATTCTTCCTCTAGTAAATCCTTCTGGTCCTTAGCTAAAAACATCTGTATAAACTTCTGCACGCCTTCTTTTCCTCCCCTCTTCCGTCCCAATAACTCTATAGCCAACTCTCCCCCTGAGAAAGCCAACCTCTTTGGCACCTTATTCTCCTCTAATTCCACCTTAGACGATTCCCACTCTACCCCTCCTACCCCTGCATCTCCTACTGAACCTATGCACTTTCCTATAATCTCCACTAGCAGGGTTTCCGGTGTGTTATCCAGGTTGGATGTGAGTAAGGCGCATGGACCGGACGGAATACCCCCTCGTGTTCTGAGGGAGTGTGCTGAAGCCCTGGCCCCTGTGCTTGCTCGCCTCTTTTGCCTTTGCCTCAAAACGAAAACTTTTCCTTCTTCTTGGAAGCATGCCTTGGTTCAGCCCATCCCGAAGAAGGGTGACCATTCTAATCCCTCTAACTATTGCCCCATTGCCCTAACTTCATCCCTCTCTAAGATTTTCGAAACTATCTTGAACTCCCATTTTCTCCGTCACCTTGAACGCCTTTCTCTTTTGTCGGATCACCAGTATGGCTTTCGCCAGGCAAGATCTACTGGTGATCTGCTCTCCTATTGCACACATTTTTGGTCGTCATCTCTTAGGGATTATGGGGAAACTTTTGTCGTAGCCCTCGACATCTCCAAAGCATTTGACAGGGTATGGCACAAGTCTTTGCTATCTAAACTTCCCTCTTTTGGTTTCTCTCCCCCACTTTGTTCTCTCATCTCTAGCTTCCTTGAGAATCGATCCATGGCAGTTGTTGTCGAGGGATCGCTCTTTCTCTACCAATAGTGGCGTCCCACAGGGTTCTGTTCTTTCACCAACTCTCTTTCTTCTTTTTATCAATGATTTACTTCACACTACAACTAATTCTATCCATTCTTTCGCCGATGATTCTACTCTTCACTCTTCCTCACATTTTCCCCTTCCTCCTAACTCTCAAACTAGATCTGTTTCTAGAACTGATATCATTACTTCTATCAACGCGGATCTGTGCAGCATCTCTGAATGGGGAGATACAAACTTGGTTAAGTTCAATAGTAACAAAACTCAATATTTACCAATTACACTTTGTACTATAGGGACAGAAATGGTTGATTTAAACTATTGCTCCAAACTGCACCACACCCAAAATATATACCATAGTGCCATCTTTGGCATATACAGTAAATGAACTTTTGTAAACTGTACTGTACATACATGATGTGACAATGTTTGTTTTGTCAAGTGATGTATAGTGCATGTCATTAGTGTAACGGTCGGTGCCAAATCGTCGTTATTTGGCGCCATTCATTTTTAGATATACCTGTATCTCATTTATGAGACATTGTTTATCTAAGCCAAGAGTTGTTACGTCTTGCATATTTCACCTCCGTCGTCAGAAAATGTAACGGCGCGATGTTGAGCAATTTGTTGCCAGACTATGGATGATAGATAAGATCTGTCCATATCATATTAAGTCTTCAACACAAGATATTTATTGTCAACTCTAAATTAAATATGTTGTGAATAAAACTTTTCAATTTGGTCTTGTCTCGTGTCATGCCTTTATACAGGTGTGTTACCAAAGTCAGAATAAAAGATTGTCTCCGGCCAGCTTTTTTCTTTTATTATGTCCAGCAATACCATGAAGTGCCAGTGCCCTTATCCACTGATATACAGATTGACCAAAAACATGGTGACTGCACTATGGGGGCGAACTAAAGTAAGACCCCCCCCCCCCCCTTACATGAACATAATAAGCAGGTAGTTGAGTTTTGAGATTTGCCTCGAAAAATCAAATTTTGTAAAAATAATATTAACAGTAGCTAGAGAAGACGATGATGACGAAGATGATTTCCAAGACATAGATACAATTTCAGAAAACTAAACGACAGTAGAGAGGGAACTGCCAACATTTTAACTAGAGGTGGAGGAGCCAGAACAATCACAATGGTCCTCCAAAATACAGGTACAATAGATATTACGGAGCAACGTTACAGATTAAGTGGTCTCCCAAATACAGGAACTACAGGAAAGTCTGGATAAGGTTCCAAGATCATTGGTCTCCCAAGAAGATAAATAACTGGATGACATGACAACCCAGCAGCCACACGTAGCGTCAACAAGCAGTAGTGATGATAAGCCTGAAGAGCCAAGTGAAAAGATACTGTGGTTAAAGTGTTTTTTATTTATTTGTGGTGTGGTAGTAACGGGTTGTGTTATATACTAATTGTGGGATAAGATCTGATGATCGATTGCGATAATTACACCCCTGGGGAAGCAACAATTAAGTCTGGGATTAGCACAAGTAAAGAAATAAGCCCTGGCTTCTCTTGCCTTACACATCCAGTATATAGTGTACATCCAAAGTGCATTTCTACACCTAAGTCTAAACAATAATGTGTACTGAACAACTTCCCTTGTTCATGCTCATCTTTCCCTCTTCTGTTGTTCTGTCAGTGAATATATTACTTTCATTGATCTCTCACTTAAAATATTATTCCCTCACCTGACACAACCTCTCCCGGATATCTGAAGAAAAAAATATCTCTGCCTTTCTATGCCTTTCGGTAGTGTGCATACAAGACCGATGCATATAATTCACAATTCAACACACACATACAGATTGATATTCTGAATTATGTGACACAATCGTCTTCATAAGCGAGTATTGTCCTTCTACTCTCACACACACACAGGTTGGATCAACAGCATGGAAATCCTTCATGAGTCAAGCGTGTACAAGGATTCCAGGCAGCCTACAAGACCTAAAGACTCTGGTTGTGAGGCATCCTCTTGGTCGTCTGGTTTCAGCTTACAAGTAAGTTGGTGAAACCTTGGTAATAAGAGTTAGCTTGTCTGTACAGCCTAAGAATAAGTTTCATCCAATCAGAGTGTTGTTTACTTGTACGCTTCACCATTGTCTACTCATGACTCACGAAAATATTTTGAGTTCATACTTATAGTTTTCTCAGTTGATATGGTATAAAAGTTTCATTATCGGTCATTCTTCAGTAACTATCATCATTAAGATTCAAATGTGATGGCTCTCTTGATTTTTAATTGTTGATGACTGTCACGAGCCTGGGCGCTCGGGATCTCGCATAGCTTGAGGCATCTGTTCACGCTTCCATTTCACACAAGCTACTATTAATTTGTTAATTGTACTTATTATATTATTATTGTTCTTAGTTACTTAGGTTAATTGTATATTTATGTATGTAATTTATATGCATCATTGTCTTACTCTGTTAAGTCAACTCAAGAGTAATATTAATTAATTATATAAAATATCCAGCAAATGTCTAGATCACGTGATATGAGACGCTCCTCCACGGCGTACCCACGCCACGCTCCCCAGTAGCGAAGAATCCGTGGCTTAGGTTAGACGTGTCTATTCGTTCTCTAGCCTTGACCTTTGTCTAAGTGCTTTATCAAGTCTTCTGCAATGCCCTAGGGGTATCAGGTATTAGTGACACGTTTAGTTAGGCCTAGGAAGGGATCCTGGTGGTAAGGTATCTCCTGTTTGGTAGGGATAATCATTTTGTATTGATTGTTGTATATATATATTTCGTATGTCTTGTGTAATATAGTAATGTTAAGTAATATTTGTTTGGTCTAACTCCTTACAGTATAGTTTCGCCCTTCCGGCATCACTCTTATTTTATTATACAATTACTTATTCACTTAAATTCATGTTTGCTAATCATTACTCCCTTTAAAACATAAATTGAATTAATTAATTATCTTCCATTTTGTAATTCACTTATTTCAACTGTTCTTACTTTTTCAAGTACATTTAGTTGAGTAGGTATTTGGTGGAGATAATTATTGCCGTGTTCCCTGTTTGTACCTTTATTTGTTAAAATTCTTGGGGTAGGATTCACTCCCCAAGTATAAAGAGTAGTGGGATCACGACAATGACTTAGTGTATTTACTAACCTAGAATACGCTCTTCATAAATATATAATAACTTCAACAACATTGTTCTTTCATTATAGAGACAAGTACCTAAATGGGTCTCCACTTAATACCTACGACAAGGCCTACAGGAAAGTAACGGGAAGTCATCAGACGTGGAATGATAGATGGCAGGAATACTGGCTTCCAGCTCTCATACACAAAGGATCCGTCGCACCTTCCCCTCAGTACCTCACAACACTAAAAAAGGTTTCGCAGGCATATGGCTTTCTGACAGGGAAGCGTTTTGGGACGTTTAGCCGCCATCGTCTTAATGAAACCAAGAAAGCATCGTCTAACCCCGAGAGAAAGTTTATAACGTTAGCCAAGAAGATGCTGACAGTAGGCAAACACGTTGGTGTCGTTGCTGCTGTCAACATTGGGTACTCCGCGACGGAACAAAGTAAACTAAAGAAGTATTTCAGTAACGCCTCCTTCACTATGGCAGAGTTCCTTGAGCACGTATTATGGACCAGGGACGTGGACCTGTTGGACCATCACTGGACCCCCATTAGCCAACTGTGTGGTCCATGTACAGCTGACTACAAGTACATCGTGCGGCATGAGAACCCCAAGGAAGCGGAGTACCTTCTGGGCCTCCTGCACCTTCAGGAAAACACCATTCCGAGGAAACACAAATCCATCGGAGCATTACATGATAAGTCTGACCTTCAGTACTTTGAAGACGTCCCCAAAGACTTAATGGCCATAATTATTGATATGTATAAACAAGACTTTGATTTGTTCAGTTATGATAAAATCAGTAAATAAAGTAAGGAAAATATAGATATAGAAGACAACCTTATGTTAAGTCAAATATTGGCAAGTTAAAAAAAAGGTCGACAAGAAGATAAGGTGAAAAAAAGAACAATTTTAACATCTGTATTGTTAACTTCTCTGACCCACTCACTGCAGTACACAGATAAAAACAACAGGTTAATAAGATGAGAATTAAAACGCCATCTACATACAGTACATAGCGCCGGCACAGTGGTCACCAACCCTCCACAGTTCCTGATAATAGAGACTGTGTTGGCCACTAAGGAGAACCCTTTCTCAGTAAACAACGGGACTTCCTTGAACCTTTTCTGTTAAGTAAATTTCCTTTCGTCTTCATAGACCATTTTCTGTGATCTTGTCATGTATGAATTTCGTGTTTTATCATATTTCTGATATTGACATTAAAAAAATTATTTAGCTAGAAAAATACAGACGCTGTGCAAAGCGGACAATGACAACGTGGACATGACTGAGCCACCATGTTTACTAGTATCATACAGTGTAGTCTTCACTTTAGGTGAATTTAATCTTATGTTTGGTTAGGTTAGGTACTGAGTTCGTGTTTATTGTGTTATGCCATAACTTAGCAACTTTCTTTGATGGAAGCAACTTCCGGGGACGAGATATTTGCCGGTGTCCAAACGACTTTCTCAAACACAGAAAAATCCCTTGTCCTCGGATTTCTTTTTTTCGGTTACCGGGAAAAGTTTCCCAGAGACTAAACAACACAGACACACACTAGCCCACATCCCAGAATGTTTCTGGGTGCTGGGGAAAGATTTCCGGGAGTCTAAACTACCGGAGTCCGTATAAGCAGTTCTTCTTAAGTTAGAAATTCCATTTCTTTACTAGAATAATCCCGAATTGTTTATCTAAAAGCTTAGTTAAATAAATATAATTAAAAAAATACAAATCTTTGATACGGTGTTACAACGACGACGGGTATTTCCCAGTCACACTGAGCTGTGGGGGTTAGTGGGTCTCCTGTTACTGAACAGACATGATGCAATGTCAGGTGGAGGTAGGGTGGACGATGAGTGGTCTCAAAATACTGACCTTCTGATGCAATGTCAGGTCACCCACAGTTGGGTCTCATGACCTGACAATGTCTTGAATAAACACAAAAGCTAAGGTGCTCCAGTGTTTCCCACTTACTGAATGTATAGTACAGTACTGTATAAGACATCACCAATTCCCAACAAGTGGACAGGGCTTTGAAGTAGATGGAGAATGTGGGGTAAGATACTAAAAATAACACTAAACAAACCTTTGAAAACCTGACCTAACCTTCCTTAATCTATAGAAAGGTTAAAAATCACTTTCAAGTTCATAGATCCCCTCCCCACCTGAACACGGAAAACTTCAACACATTAAACAACAACAATAAGGTGCTGTACGTGCTTTATAGTTTTAGGATTTTTATAGGTTAGGTCAGGTCAGGTTTTCAAAGGTTCGTTTATTGTTCTTTTTAGTATTTTACTCCACATTTTCCCTCTTTCAAACCCTTCTCCACTTTGAGCAACTACCGTAATATTATTGGTACTTTTATCGGCTAAAATACTCGAAAAATATAATACTGTACTCACAATACATTGTCAATCCAAATAAGTGATTAACAACATACTGAGCTGTACTATAGAATTTGAATATGAAAATTGCAACTACTGAATTTATATGCTATTTAATATTAATTTTTGATTCACATTACTCTCCAAGATTATGCACAGAATCAACAGGACTGAATTACATTTCCCCAAAGTACTGTATAAAGGAGCCCAATCATCTGTGTCTTCTCCCTTCATATTTCCCTGGATGACGATAATCTCGGTTCTGCGATTATTCAGTCCAAGTTTTCTCCAAGCCATCCAAATCTTAATACGTATCAGACATTAAAGATTTCATTATCATCGGCATAGAAAATAGGCAACACCCCGAGCATCTACGGACATCCGGCAGAGATGCAAGACTACTGGTGTAGACTGTAAACACAAGTGGTCCCAAAACTGATGTCTGTGGGACTCCAAACTGCAAAGGGACAGGATCTGCAATGGTTCCACCAATCATCACACACTGAGATCTCTCTAACAAATAGGACTCAACCAGTGAAATATATGACCTCACACAATGTACCCAGAGGGCGACCTCACTTTACCTGGTGACATCACGAGATCTGAGGTTGACAAGTTCCACAACAATTTAAATGAGTTACTTAATACACAAAGGCAGAACATACTATACAAAAAACACGGATAGATAATTATTTAAAGAATATTATTGGACAAAGAACGGCTGAAGTTTGCCTCCGAGATTATTATAAGGAATTGGCCAGTAGGGTTAAGACTGAGATAAGAAAAGCAAAGAACTGAAGGTATCAGGGGAGGCAAAGTCAAACCCAAGAGATTCTTCCAAATGTATCACACTAAAACACGTGACAATATTGGACCAATACAGTCAGATACTGGCAGGCTAACGACAGGGAACCGAGCAATAATCTGAAGATATTTTTCAACAGTTTTCGTCATCGAAACTTTAAACATGATACCCGAGGCACCGACTATATACAGAAATAGTGAAGAAAGTAGATCAAGCAAGATAGGAGTGACTAGTAACTATGTTAGTAAACAAACAGACAAGTTAAACCTAAGAAGTCGGCAGTTCCCGATGAGATATTTGCCAGAGTATTAAAGGAATGTAAGCAAGAACTTAGTACACCCAGTCCTAGCTTAAAGTTGCCCCACACAATGCTGTTTCGTTATAACGTTCCTACTCTTTAGATACCCACGATTCCGACCAATTCAGTATAACGTTGTCACCCAACACGGGCTACTTTATATGGCGCGCCACCCTCTCTCACCTCGGTGTGCTACGCTCTCTTGCGGAGCATCACAGCGTCCCCGAGTGTTTTCTCCCCAGTCATTGTTAAGCTTCCACAGCGTACGTGTGTGCTTAAGTACCCTAAAGCTCAGTACTTGGACCATTCATTTTTATGATATATGTTGGACTCAAAGACCAAAAATGACCACAATGCATTGTGGATGTTTTCAAAAGAACCAGAAATCGAAATTTTGCCTCTTGGGTTTTGCCCAATAAATACAACCTAACCTAACCTAACCTTCCCTAACCTGTAGTAAAAAAAAAAAAAAATCTTTATTTTCGGCATATAACTACAGTGCCAGTAGTGATTATCTCCCCCAAAACACATCTCTATAGCGATATCAACGATGGTGAGTATACATAGAGTACAGTTGGGTCTGCATTTACGCGGTCAATTGAACCCGCGGAGGCCCGCGAGAAACGCGTAAATGAAATAATGGAACATAGGGAATTAATTAAAATAGAGACTGGGCCGACCCCCAAACTCCACTTTTTGCGACACAATACATACATTGTAGTAAAAATAGTATCTTAACTTTATGATGGTATGCACACACATAATACAGAAAAGAAATATCAATAATATTAGGTTTTTTAACACTTACGTTAGTAGAAAAGATGGCTGGGCACACGGGCATGGGGGGTTGGTTCCGAGGCAGACGGCAGATTATTGGCCCTCGCCTGTATCACTATCCACCACAGAGGCTTGCAGGGCCTCTTTGTCAAACCCCTCAAAGTCCATATCCTCACTATCACTATCCCTGGCTTGGGCCGACTGTGGTGGGTGAAGAACTCGGTAATGCTTCGATGACTGGACGACCTCGTGCGCACCCTGCCCGCGCCGCTTCCCGCGTAAATGACCAAATTTACAGCGTAATTAAAGAATTTCATTCTGGCAAGGCACCGCGTAAACGACCAAACGCGTAAACCAAACCCGCGTAAATCCAGACTCGACTGTATTTATGTCATGGTCACATTGACTGTTAGTCTGTTTTAACACTAATGATTCTTATTAAACTCTACGACCACAAAACACGAGTGGGTTAGCCGTCCCCGAGAAGACGTGTTTTTCGCCGTCGACGCTTCGACTCGCGATCCCTCCCGGTAAGTCCCGCCTTCGAACGCAGTTGTTAATACGTTTTTTCCAATCTCTCCTGACAAGCTCAATCTTGATTAGTCTGTCTAAATCAACTTTAGTAATTCGCCAGACCTTTGTCAACTGAGGGTCATACTTGAATGAGTAACAGTCGAGTTGTTGCACGAGTAGCGATCGCTGGCAACTCAGGGGTATATTACCACGGGGGAGAGGGAGAGAGCGTCCCGTGACGTCCTCTCCCGTTTGTTCCCAGGTATGTAGCGGTGTTTTATAGCCATTCAGTTTGATTCAGTCAATTGTAGTGAATATCAGTGTTCATGCTTTAACAGTGGAATTGTCATTCACCCAGTGTAAAAAAGTAATATAAAGTAAATGTCGTCTGACGTTGCGAGACGAAAGATTTGTTTTGTGTTGTCATCGTGCTTCCCAGTCCTGTGACGTCCTCTCCCGTTTGTTCCCAGATTCCAGGGTGGGCTTATTTGAACACCCCATCGGCTGCTGAGCCGGTGGGTAACCAGCAGGGATCAATATATGCATCGGTCGGTGATTCGACATGATTAACTTACTACAGATCAACATCGCGGGGCTGGACCCCAGACGCTCGCCACGTGTCGACCGCGACGGTAGTCGTCAGTTGTTAGAGGCGCCGGTGCTATACCCTGGGACATGCTTTGGAGTTATGGTCCACAATGTGGTTGTATGTGTTTGCTAATAATTATCCCATGTTGGGTAATGGACCCATGTATTTGCTGGTTTCAGTATTAACATGTTGTGTGTTTTGAGTGCATCTCATATGCCCTACCAACAGTTAGTGTGAAATACCATATGTAAGTTGGCCATGTATGTAATGAAATGTATCACCAGTAATGTGGGTGAAGTAAGTACCTACTGGGATTGGCAGTTAAGAGGAGCCAAGGAGTTGTCATGTGTCTATATGTAATGTGAGTAAAGTCAAGGAATTGATCCTTGTAACTGTAACGTAATGTAACACCAGTAAGGTTGTGTGCAGTAAGAGTGTAGGATCTGAGTAACTTGCAGAGGAGTGAAAATAAGTAAATAAGAAATACTCAGTCTGCAATAAGCCCAGGAGTGAGCCTGGTAGTTATATGTTAATGATATATTTTTCCCCACTTTGATTCAATATTAATAAACTTGTTCTTTGAGTATTTTAGGAGTATTCATTTCTCCCACAGCAGTTACCTTTATTTCCGTCCAAGTGACATGATACCAGAATTACAATACCCATGTGCCTAGACCCTCGTCCATGCTACCAAAAAGAACTGAGGTTATGTAGTAACCATGAATTGAGGTAAGTAAAAACAACACTTGAAAGAACTAAGACAAGAAAAGTATGAGTAAGATAAGGGTGGCAGAGCAAGAGAGAGAAACTGCCGCTCTTACAGTGATGACAGTATGTTCAGCCACCCTTACATTTATATTGGATAATCACATATATTTGAGCTGTATTCAAGACTTGCAATAATTTTAGCAACAAAACCTCCCAGATTACCTAGTTGTGATGGGTACCTAGTTTATAGAAGAGGATATGAATGAAAGATTATGAATACTATCTTAACGCCGCAGCAGAAGAGAAAATGAAAGTACTGCATTGTAGTCGCAGGCCAATGTGTTGTCTACACTCCCTAACGCTCCATCAAACAACTTTATCTCTTCTGTTAAACGATCAGGTAAATCCGATAGCAGCTCTTATCTATATAAAAGATAATATATCAAAGAATAATTATATAATATTCGTATTATTTGGTTGGATATTTTGCCTTAGTTTTTCATACCTAACAGTTGATTTACGTCAATTTTAGTTTACCTTGTAAGAATGAATAATCGGCAGTTTTGTTAATAATTATTACTTTGTATCATTTCTTTTCGGGTTAATACTAATCTAATTGCACTGTGAAGATGGATTTGTATATATTGGAATTGAAATATAAGAAAATATTCACTACGGCTGCGAGTTACTTTGCTCACATAAGTATCCCAAAGTCTGACAGGTAAAGGGTCCACACTTACCCCACCCCCAAGTCGTTTTAGATTATTAATTTATATCACCTGTTTAATTAGTAATTTATATATATGGTGAATTAGTCAAATTTATATTAACTATAAACTGTTAAGTTGGCAGGAAAAGTATATTATATGTAATAATACTTGGAGAGTTATATAATGGAATAAATGTTCCTCACCACAATCCTTCTCTCAGTGGCATCATTACAATCACTCCCTCAGTAGCACCATTACAATCATTCAGTAGCACCATTGCAATCACTCCCTCAGTAGCACCACCACCATCACTTCCTCAGTAGCACCACCACAATCACTTCCTCAGTAGCACCACCACAATCACTTCCTCAGTAGCACCACCACAATCACTCCCTCAGTAGCACCACCACAATCACTCCCTCAGTAGCACCACCGCAATCACTCCCTCAGTAACACCACCACAATCACTTCCTCAGTAGCACCACCGCAATCACTTCCTCAGGAACACCATAATCATTTTCCCAGTAGCACCACCACAAACACTTTTCTGACAGTACCACCGCAATCACTTTTCCGGTAACACCACCACAATCATTTTCTCGTTAGCACCACCACAATCATTTCCAAGTAGCACCACCACAATCACTTTCCCAGTAGCACCACCACAACTACTTTTCCGGCAGTACCACAGTCACTTTCCTGATACCACCACCCTTGTTTGACTAACCTTAAACACACAACATTGGCAAGACAAGACTCACCTCTCTCCTCTCGCCCTTCGTCCACCTCAAGCCACTAAACATAAGAACAAAAGAACATAAGAATGGTGGAAACTGCAGCGGGCCTATTGGCCCATACTGGGCAGTCCCGTTTACACCCAACCCCTATTGCACATAATTATAAGCATCCAACCTATGTTTGAAGCTATTCAGCGTATTCGAGTTAATGATGATATTTGGTAACTTGTTCCATTCATCCACTACTCTGTTTCCAAACCAGTGTTTACCTATTTCGCGCCTAAATCTAAATTTGTCTAATTTAAAACCATTGTTACGAGTTTGCTCCTGGTTGGATAGTTTGAGTACCTTTGTAATGTCCCCTTTGTTTAGCTCTGACTTCCATTTATACACCTCTATCAGGTCGCCCCTCACTCTATGTCTCTCGAGGGAGTGCAAATAAGATGCTTTAACCTGCCTCTATACTCAAGGTTCCTAATGCCCGGGATTAGTCTTGTCCTTCTCCTCTTAATTCTTTCCAAGGATTCTATATCCATTCTGTAATACGGTGACCAGAACTGAACTGCATAATCCAGGTGTGGTCTCACAAGCGCAAGATACAGTAGTCTTGTAACTAACACACCTTTGTGTAAGAACCCAAGTACTTTATTAGCTTTGTTACAAGGAAAAACACATTGTTTACTTGGCTTAAGGTTCCTACTTATCATTACTCCTAAATCTCTCTCGCAGTCGGATTTCTCTAGGGCATCGTTGTTCATCTGGTTTCCCTGTTTACATCTCCTATACTGAGTACTTTACATTTGTCCACGTTGAATTTCATCTGCCATTTTTCAGACCATTCGAAAAATTTGTTTAGATCTTCCTGTAGTTTTGCGGAGTCCTCGTCAGATTTAATAACACGTCCTATTTTAGTGTCGTCGGCAAATTTCCTTATGTTGCTGTCTATGCCGATATCTATGTCGTTTATGTATATAATAAATAATAATGGTCCAAGTACTGAGCCTTGGGGAACTCCACTAGCGACGTTGCTCCAATGGGATTTGGTGCCGTTAATGCTCACTCGCTGTTTCCTGTCCTGTAACCACGCCCTAACCTATTTAAGGATATTACCTTTGATGCCATGTGCTTCTACCTTTCTAATTAGTCTTTCGTGGGGGACTCTATCGAAGGCTTTGCTAAAGTCGAGATATACCACATCATAATTGTGCCCCTCGTCCACCGATTCGAAAATTGATGAAAAGAATGTTAATAGATTAGTTAGACATGAATGCCCGCTTGTGAAGCCATGCTGGGAATCGTTGATCAATCGGTGCTTCTCCAGGTGATTTCGAAGAGAGTTTGAAATGATTGCTTCCAGTAATTTGCCTACTATTGATGTTTGACTGATTGGGCGGTTGTTAGAGGATAGTGATCTATCCCCCTTCTTGAAAATCGGTATTACATTCGCTATCCTCCAGGATTCTGGTACTACACCTGTCTTTAAGGACATGTTAAACAACTTTGCTAAGGGCATACAAAGTTCTTCCTCACATTCCTTTAATACTCTGGCAAATATCTCATCGGGACCAGGTGACTTATTAGGCTTTAGTTTGTCTATTTGCTTACTAACATCGTTACTAGTCACTATTATCTCACTTAATTTGTTTTCTTCACTATCTCTGAATAGAGTCGGTGCCTCCGGTATCATGTTTAAATTTTCGGTGGTGAAAACTGTTGAAAAATATTTATTCAGATTATTGCTCATTTCTGCATCGTTATCGGTTAGCTCGCCGGTATCCGACCGTATTGGTCCAATCTTTTCTCGTGTTTTAGTTTGATACATTTGGTAGAATCCTTTGGGGGTTTGTCTTCGCCTCCCTTGCTATCCTTTCCTCATTATTCCTCTCAGCTTTCCTTATCTCGGTTTTAACCCTACTCGCCAATACCTTATAATAATCCCGGAGGGAAATTTCACCACGATTTATCCTTCTACCTATAGCCTTCCTTTGGCCAATGATGTTCTTTAAATAATTATTGATCCATTTAGGGTCATTGTTGTCTGATCTGAGTTTTTTATATGGTATGTTCTGCCTTTGTGCACTAACTAACTCGTTATTTAAATTGTTGTGGAACTCGGCAATCTCGGATCTCGTTATCAGGTCGGTCTCGACCGTCGGGTCTCCTGGTATGGCGAGGTCGCCCTCTGTGGGTGCATTGAGTGAGGTCACCTCATGTGAGGTCATGTAGCTCACCCCCAAGCATGACACCCCCTACCTCAGCTGCCTCTTCAAACTGTCAAAGTTTGCCCTTCTGAAATCTGGGACTTTAGTGGAATTTTCCTTACGTCTGCCCTGAAAATCTAACTGGAATCTAATTTCTTTGTGATCACTGTTTGCAAGCTCGTTCCCTACCTCGACATTGCTAATGAGGTTTTCTCTGTTCGACAGAACTAAATCGAGTATATTATTCCCCCGGGTGGGTTCGGTTATATGTTGACTTAGGAAACAGTCCTGGATCGTTTCGAGAAAATCCTCCGATTCCGAGTTACCCGTACGGTCGGTCCAATCTATTTGGCCAAGGTTAAAGTCGCCCACTATACAGACTTTGTTGTGCATGGAAGCCCTGCGCATTTCATCCCAGATATGTCGCTCATTAACTCTATCAAGATTGGGAGGTCTATATATTACTCGTGTGATTATTTTTCCTTACCGTCGATTAATTCTATCCAAATTGTTTCTGTAGTCCGCTCAGTTTTCATTTCCTTATTTATTTCACACTTCGTCCAAATGATTAACTTTGATGCAAACTACCCCAATAGAGCCACTCACCCCCCCACAACAGCCACTGCCCCACCACCACCGCTCCACCACTGCAAATGCGCCACCACCACAGACCACTGACCCCCTTCAAAGCCACTGCCCCACCACCACCACTCACTGCTTCGCAACCCCACCATAGCCACACCACAGCCACTGACCTACCACCACCACTGCCGCCACACCACCACTGCCCCACCACAGCCACTGACCCACCACAACACCACTGTCCCACCAACCCCACTGCCCCACCAACCCCACTGCCCCACTACCACTGCAACTGCCCCCACCACCACAAAACCACTGACCCCCCACCACCACTACACCACTGCCCCACCACCCCCACTGTCTCACCATCACTGCAACTGCGCCACAACGACAGCCACTGCCCCACCACAGCCACACCACTGCCGCCACAGCCCTACCACAATCACTGGCCCACCCCCACCACCACTGCCCCACCAACGCCACTGCTCCGCCACCCCACCCCATCACAACCTCACCACCACTAACCCACCGA
>NW_024742756.1:0-2504 GCF_018991925.1 Homarus americanus
GTTATGCACATCAACCTCTCCTCCGACCTTGTCCCACCTCCTTCCATTACTTTAGGTCCCAACACACTCCAGGTTGTAGATTCCACTAAGCTTCTCGGCGTCACCATAAACAACAAACTAAATATGCATATATATATATATATATATATATATATATATATATATATATATATATATATATATATATATATATATATATATATATATATATATGCACGCAAAACGACAAGTTAAGGATGTGTAACAGGAACACCAGCACGTGAGAAGCGTTTCCTTTAGTAAACGTTTTAGTTTTTCAGATTTATTCCTATTTTATTAAGTTAAATCCAGAATTATGTTGACACTTTAATTTTGCTAAAAAAAAAATCCAAACTCTCAAGCCATGGACCCTGAGGAGACCCCCCTGTGGACCCCTGGGGGTGCGTGGATTCTCGGTTGAGGGATGTCTACTTGCCATAATTTACTGAAGCGAAAAATATATAGGAGTTTATGTAAAAAAGTTCACAAGATTTGGAGGGTGACGATGACTGCAGTGTGAAGAAACTAAAAAAATTCTGGTGAGGACTTGATCCACGAAGTTATCGACAAAACGTATGATTTTTATTTGCTTCCATATCACTGTTGACTGACGAGGTCCAGTTTATTTAATCTAACTCAGATATATTATTGTCAATATTGATATAAATAATATCCCCGAAGTATATATTCCTACACGACGTAATATTAATATCGATAAAGAATCAGTCGATACTAATATCTTCCGCTGCATTGTAATCACGACGTTCAAAAGGATAGTTCCAGCTCCAATACGAAAAAAAAATAATAATAATAACCACATAAAATTTATACATGGCCAAAATTGCTGAATAAAAATGTTTAGACGAGCATCACTTTAAATTCCGCTGCCGTTTCCGATAATTACATTTTAAACTTGTTATCAAAGTGCATTATAGCAAGAGAAGCCCTGAAGCGGCGTCTTGTGAAGTCCGTGGCATAAAAATGGTCGATTTGAACCCGATAATGAGGGAATTGGGAAGGAAACTCGAAACTTTTAAAGGAATTAATGAATGTAGGTTATTTGAGGTTCTTCTCTGGCTGAAAACTGCTCAATAATTTATTTCAGGTAAAAGTCATGAAGTATAATTAATATACAGTGTGTGTGTGTGTGTGTGTGTGTAAAATCAGTTCAATCTAAACAACCTTAATTCCCTCTGATGGTGTAGTTATCTGTTAACAAGTTGTTTACTCAGAGTGTACACGTCAGTCAACCTATCACGGTGAAGCTGTTGAGTGATGGTTTGTTTACTTTTTCCTCATAAAAAGGGCCGCCAAGAATCTGTCTATTGCTCGAGATCTTCATAGTTTTGTTTCCTAACTGACTTCTTGTTATTCCCCTCAATTACCGTACATTTTAAACCTATTAATTGGTGGTGATGTTAATAGAACTTTCTGTTAAATATTTTGGGGGTAAGGGTGGGAAAGGAGGGCAGTAGGGAGGGACAGAGTGAAGAGAGGAGATGGAGGCAGAGTAGGGGGATGAAGGAAGGAGGGTGAAGAACGGGGCTTGAGGGAGGGTGAGGGAGGGAGGAAGTCAATCGTCATCAACCAAGACATGCGTTAATTTATCTCCTTTTACTAATGTTAACAGAACTCAAGTGTAGTTTGGTTCATCAACTTAGGTGCCATTTTTTACAGCAACTGAACTGCGCCAGTTAAATGCGTTCACCCACCTCCAATATATGGGATACGAGGTTCTTATACTTGTGTCCTAGCAACTTTGTCTTCCCGTTTATCTTAACAATACCTAAACTTAATTATTGGCCAGACTGTATACAAGAGTTGTCATAGGAAACAAGACTAACAAAAAAAAATATTACAGATATATATTCATTATCGTGAACCTAATGTCACTAAAAATCAATACTACTGAATTTATGAGATACGAAAAAAAAAATACGCGATACGGCCGCCAGTAGTGAGGGAAGGGTGAGGGGGGAGGGGGGGCAATCCCACGTAGTTCCAGTCGTCCCAAAGTATCAGACAAACTACCCTGACTGTAGTATGGGTACAGGTATGACTCTACAGGTATAGTACTTCTTTAAGGCTCATGTTAACAGTACTCGACCCACAAGAGTCTACGGTCACCACAATATCCCAGCTATTATTCCACTCGTACTCAATGTCCTCCAACACCACAGACTCCTCCAACACCACAGACTATACTCCAACACCACAGACTCCTCCAACACCACAGACTACTCCAACACGACAGACTACACTCCAACACCACAGACTATACTCCAACACCACAGAATCAATCTCAACCAACTTTCTCCTTCCTTTCGCTCCATTTCTATCCATCAATTTTAGTCCACACTTTCTCTTTCTGTCAGTAGCCAATAAGCTTCTTCGACCGTGTGACGCTGTTGATATAACTTTCATCACGATACCCGACCACTATGTTGGTCCCGTATCATGCACTCTCCTCTATCACAACTCTCCAT
>NW_024742757.1:0-24250 GCF_018991925.1 Homarus americanus
AGGGCCTTCGTTATACTCGATGAGGGCTTTGTTTTACTCGATCAAGAGTTTGTTATACTCGACCAGGACTTTGTTACCCGATCAGAGTTGTTATACTTGATTAGGTAACTTTGGTATACTCGATCAGGAATTTTGTTATACTCGATCAGAGGACTTTTTTATACTCGACCAGGGGCCTTTATTATATACTCGATTGAAAACTTTTGTTATACTTGACCAAGGGACTTTGTTATGCTCGATCAAGGACTTGTGGTATACTCGATCAGGGGACTTTGTTATACTCGACCAGGGGCCTTTGTTATGCTCGATCGCCGGACTTTGTTATACTCGTAAGGGAACTTTGTTATACTCGATCAGGGGACTTTGTTAATCGCGATCAGGGGACTGTTTTATACTCGACCAGTGGACTGTTATACTCGATTAGGGGCCTTTGTTATACTCGATGAGGGGGCTTTGTTATACTCACGACTAGGGGACTTTGTTATACTCGATCAGGGACTTTGTTATACTCAACCAGGGCCTTTTAAAATTAATCAGGGGACTTTGTCATACTCCTGTCAGAATTTTGTTATACTCGGTCGAATATGTTATACTCGATCAGGAGTTTTGTTATACTCAACCAGGACTTTTGTTATATATACTCGAACGAGGGGACTTTGTTATACTCATCAGGGGACTTTGTTATACTCAATCGGGGACTTTGTTATATGCTTGATGGTGGGCTTTGTTGTATCCTCGATCAGAATTTGTTATACTCGACCAGGAGACTTTTTATGAAACAGGATATGTTATATACTCGATGAGGGTTTTGCTATGACCAGGGGATTGTTATACTCCGGATCAAGGGACTTTTTGTTATACTCGATCAGGGACTTTGTTATACTCGTCCAGGGGCCTTTGTTATACTCGATCAGGGGACTTTTGTTATACTCGATTAGGGGACTTTGTTATGCTCGACCAGGGTTCTTTGTTATACTCGATCAGGGGACTTTGTTATACTTGATAAGGGGACTTTGTTATACTCGATAAGAGGAATTTGTTATATTCGATCAGGGGACTTTGTCTTACTCGATCAGGGCCCTTTGCTATACTCGACCAGGGGACTTTTTTATACTCGACCAGGGGACTTTGTTATACTCGATTAGAGGCCTTTTTTAGACTCGATCAGGGGCGTTTGTTAAACTCGATCAGGGGACTTTCTTATACTCGAGCAGGGGGCTTTCTTATACTCGATCAGGGGACTTTGTTATACTCGATCAGGAGGCTTTGTTATACTCGATCAGGGGACTTTGCTATACTGGACCATGGGACTTTCTTATTCTCGATCAGGGGACTTTATTATACTCGATTAGGGGACTTTTGTTAAACTCGATCAGGGGACTTTGTTAGACTCGACCAGGGGCCTTTGTTATACTCGATCAGGGGACTTTGTTATACTCGATAAGGGAACTTTGTTATCCTCGATAAAGGGAATTTGTTATACTCGATAAGGGGACTTTGTTAGACTCGAACAGTGGACTTTGTTATACTCGACCAGGGGACTTTGTTTTACCTGATTAGTCGGATTTGTTATACTCAATCAGGGGACTTTGTTATACTCGATGAGGGGACTTTTTTATACTCGATTAGGGGCCTTTTTTGGACTCGATCGCGGGCCTTTCTTATACTCAATCAGGGGACTTTGTTATACTCGATCAGGGGACTTTCTTATAATCGAGCAGTGGGCTTTGTTATACTCGATCACGGGCCTTTCTTATACTCGATGAGGGGCCTTTGTTATAGTTGACCAGGGGCCTTTGTTATACTTGACCAATGGACTTTGTTATACTCGATGAGGGACCTTTGTTATCCTTAACCAGGGGCCTTTGTTATACTCGATTAGAAAACTTTGTTATACTCGACCAGGGGACTTTGTTATACTCCACCAGGGACTTTGTTATACTCGATCAGGGGATATGTTATACTCGTCTTGTGGGCTTTGTTATACTAGGATCAGGGGACTTTGTTATACTCGATCAGGGGACTTTGTCTTGATCGATCAGGGCCCTTTGCTATACTCGACCAGGGGACTTTGTTATAATCGATCAAGGGACTTTGTTATACTCGATCAGGGGACTTTGTTATACTCAACAAGGGGACTATTTTATACTTGACCAATGGACTTTGTTATACTCGATGAAGGGCCTTTCTTATACTCGATCAGGGGACTTTTTTTTACTCGACCAGAGGACTTTATTATACTCGACCAGAGGACTTTGTTATACTCGATCAGGGGGCTTTCTTATACTCGACCAGGGGACTTTGTTATACTCGATGAGGGAACTTTGTAATACTCGACCAGGGGACTTTGTCATACTCGATCAGTGGACGTTCCTATATTTGACCAATGGACTTTGCAATGAGGGGCTTTTGTTATGCTCGATGAGGGGCCTTTGTTATACTCGATCAGGGGACTTTGTTATACTCGACCAGAGACCTTTGTTATACTCGGTTAGGGGAGTTCGTTATACTTGATTAGGTAACTTTGTTATACTCGATCAGGGGAATTTTGTTATACTCGATCAGAGGACTTTGTTATACTGGTCCAGGGGACATTGTTATACTCGATCAGGGACTTTGTTATACTCGATCAGGGGACTTTGTTATACTCGTCCAGGGGGCTTTGTTATACTCGATCAGGGGAATTTGTTATACTCGATCAGGGGACTTTGTCTTACTCGATCAGGGCCCTTTGCTATACTCGAACAGGGGACTTTGTTATAATCGATTAGGGGCCTTTGTTATGCTCGATATGGGGACTTTGTTATACTGGACCAGGGGACTTTTATATACGAGATCAGGGGACTTTGTTATACTCGATCAGGGGACTTTTGTTACACTCAATCAGGGGACTTTGTTATACTCGACAAGGGGCCTTTGTTATACTCAATCACCGGACTTTGTTATATTCGATAAGGAGACTTTGTTATACTCGTCCAGGGGGCTTTGTTATACTCGACCAGGGGACTATGTTATAATCGATCAGGGGACTTTGTTATGCTCGATATGGGGACTTTGTTATACTGGGCCAGGGGACTTTTTTTACTCGATCAGCGGACTTTGTTATACTGGACCATGGGACTTTTTTATACTCGATCAGGGACTTTGTTATACTCGACCAGGGGCCTTTGTTATACTCGATCACCAGACTTTGTTATACTCGATAAGTGGACTTTGTTGTACTCGATAAGGGGAATTTGTTATACTCGATAAGGGGACTTTGTTAGACTCGAACAGGGGACTTTGTTATACTCGACCAGGGGACTTGTTATACTCGATTAGGCTGCTTTTTTATACTCAATCAGCGGACTTTGTTATACTCGATGAGGCGCCTTTGTTATACTTGATTAGGGGCCTTTGTTATACTAGATCAGGGGACTTTGTTATACTCGATTAGAGGCCTTTTTTAGACTCGATCAGGGGCCTTTGTTTTACTCGATCAGGGGACTTTGTTATACTCGAGGAGGGGGCTTCGTTATACTCGATCAGGGGACTTTGTTAAACTCGATGAGGAGGCTTTGTTATACTCGATCTAGGGACTTTGCTATACTCGACCAAGGGACTTTGTTATACTCGATCAGGGGACTTTGTTATACTCGACTAGGGGACTTATTTATACTTGACCAATGGACTTTGTTATACTCGATGAGGGGCCTTTGTTATACTCGACCAGGGGCCTTTGTTATACTCGATTAGAAAAATTTGTTATACTCGATCAGGGGACTTTGTTATACTCGATCAGGGGACTTTGTTATACTCTACCAGCGGACTTTGTTGTAATCGATCAGGTGACTTTTTTATGCTCGATCTGGGGACTTTGTTATACTGAGCCAGTAGACGTTGTTATACTCGATCAGGGGATAAGTTATACTCGATCAGGGGACTTTGTTATACTGGACCAGGGGACTTTGTTATACTCGATCAGGGGACTTTGTTATACTCGATCAGGGGACTTTGTTATACTCGTCCAGGGGGCTTTGTTATACTTAGATCAGGGGACTTTGTTATTCTCGACCAGGGGACTTTGTTATACTCGATCAGGGGACTTTATTATACTCGCTCCGGGGACTTTGTTATACTGGTCCAGGGGGCTTTGTTATACTCGATCAGGGGACCTTGTTATACTGGGCCACGAGACTTTGTTATACTCGATCAGGGGATATATTATTCTCGATCAGGGTCTTTGTTATATTGGACCAGGGGACTTTGTTATACTCGATCAGGGGACTTTGTTATACTCGTCCAGGGGGCTTTGTTATACTCGATCAGGGGACTTTGTTATACTCGATGAGGGACTTTGTTATACTCGACAAAGGGACTTTTATATACTTGACAAATGGACTTTGTTATACTCGATGAGGGGCCTTTCTTATACTCTATCTAGGGACTTTGTTATACTCGACCAGGGGACTGTTTTATAATTGACCAATGGACTTTGTTATACTCAATGAGGGGCCTTTGTTATACTCAATTAGGGGAATTTCTTATACTCGACCAGGGGACTTTGTTATAAGCGATCAGGGGACTTTTTTATACTCGATCAAGGGACTTTGTTATACTCAACCAGAGGACTTTGTTATACTCGATCAGTGGACTTTGTTATACTCAATCAGGGGACTTTGTTATACTCGATGAGGGGCCTTCGTTATACTCGATGAGGGGGCTTTGTTTTACTCGATCAGGGGACTTTGTTATACTCGACCAGGGGACTTTGTTATACTCGATCAGGGGAGTTTGTTATACTTGATTAGGTAACTTTGTTATACTCGATCATGGGAATTTTGTTATACTCGATCAGAGGACTTTTTTATACTCGACCAGGGGCCTTTGTTATACTCGATTAGAAAACTTTGTTATACTTGACCAGGGACTTTGTTATGCTCGATCAAGGAACTTGTGTTATACTCGATCAGGGGACTTTGTTATACTCGACCAGGGGCCTTTGTTATACTCGATCGCCGGACTTTGTTATACTCGGTAAGGGGACTTTGTTATACTCGATCAGGGGACTTTGTTAATCGCGATCAGGGGACTGTTTTATACTCGACCAGTGGACTTTGTTATACTCGATTAGGGGCCTTTGTTATACTCGATGAGGGGGCTTTGTTATACTCGACCAGGGGACTTTGTTATACTCGATCAGTGACTTTGTTATACTCAACCAGGGGACTTTTTTTTAAATTATTCAGGGGACTTTGTCATACTCCATCAGGGGAATTTTGTTATACTCGATCAGGGGATATGTTATACTCGATCAGGGGACTTTGTTATACTCAACCAGAGGACTTTGTTATACTCGAACAGGGGACTTTGTTATACTCAATCAGGGGACTTTGTTATACTCAATCAGGGGACTTTGTTATACTCGATGAGGGGCTTTTGTTATCCTCGATCAGGGGAATTTGTTATACTCGACCAGGGGACTTTGTTATACTCGATTAGGGGACTTTGTTATACTCGACCAGAGGACTTTTTTATACTCGATCAGGGGATATGTTATACTCGATGAGGGAAATTTTGTTATACTCGATCAGAGGACTTTGTTATACTCAACCAGGGGCCTTTGTTATACTCGATAAGAAAACTTTGCTATACTCGACCAGGGGACTTTATTATACTCGATCAAGGGACTTTTGTTATACTCGATCAGGGGACTTTGTTATACTCGTCCAGGGGCCTTTGTTATACTCGATCAAGGGACTTTTGTTATACTCGATCAGGGTACTTTGTTATACTCGTCCAGGGGCCTTTGTTATAATCAATCAGGGGACTTTTGTTATACTCGATCAGGGGACTTTGTTATGCTCGACCAGGGTCCTTTGTTATACTCGTTCAGGGGACTTTGTTATACTTGATAAGGGGACTTGTTATACTCGATATGAGGAATTTGTTATATTCGATCAGGGGACTTTGTCTTACTCGATCAGGGCCCTTTGCTATACTCGACCAGGGGACTTTTTTATACTCGATCAGGGGACTTCGTTATACTAGTATCAGGGGACTTTGTTATACTCGACCAGGGGACTTTGTTATACTCGGTCAGGGACTTTGTTATAATCGATCAGGGGACTTTGTTATGCTCGATCTGAGGACTTTGTTATACTGGGCCAGGAGACTTTGTTATACTCGAATAGGGTATATGTTATACTCGATCAGGGGACTTTGTTATACTGGACCAGGGGACTTTGTCATACTCGATCAGGGGACTTTGTTATACTCGATAAACGGAATTTGTTATCTCGATAAGGGGAATTTTTTATACTCGACCAGGGGACTTTGTTATGCTCGATGAGGGGCCTTTGTTATACTCGATCTGGGGCCTTTGATATACTAGATCAGGGGACTTTGTTATACTCGATTAGGGGCCTTTTTTGGACTCGATCAGGGGCGTTTGTTATACTCGATCAGGGGACTTTGTTATACCCGATCAGGGGACTTTCTCATACTCGAGCAGGGGGCTTTGTTATACTCGATGAGGAGACTTTGTTATACTCGACCAGGGGACATTTTTATTCTTGACCAATGACTTTGTTATACTAGATGAGAGGCCTTTGTTATACTCGATCTGGGGACTTAGTTATACTCGAGAAGGGGACTTTTTTATACTCCATTAGGGGCCTTTGTTATACTCGATGAGGGGGCTTTGTTATACTCGACCAGGGGACTTTGTTATACTCGATTAGGGACTTTGTTATACTCAACCAGGGGACTAATTTTAAATTAATGAGGGGACTTTGTCATACTCGATCAGGGGAATTTTGTTATACTCGATCAGGGGATATGTTATACTCGATCAGGGGACTTTGTTATACTCAACCAGAGGACTTTGTTATACTCGAACAGGGGAGTTTGTTATACTCAATCAGGGGACTTAGTTATACTCGATGAGGGGCTTTTGTTATCCTCGTTCAGGGGACTTTGAAAACTCAATCAGGGGACTTTGTTATACTCGATGAGGGGCTTTTGTTATCCTTGATCAGGGGAATTTGTTATACTCGACCAGGGGACTTTGTTATACTCGATCAGGGGACTTTGTTATACTCGACCAGAGGACTTTTTTATACTCGATCAGGGGATATGTTATACTCGATGAGGGGTTTTTGCTATGCTTGATTAGGGGACTTTGTTATACTCGATAAGAAAACTTTGCTATACTCGACCAGGGGACTTTGTTATACTCGATTAGGGGACTTTTGTTATACTCGATCAGGGGACTTTGTTATACTCGTCCAGGGGCCTTTGTTATACTCGATCAGGGGACTTTTGTTATACTCGATCAGGGGACTTTGTTATACTCGTCCAGGTTCCTTTGTTATTCGATCAGGGGACTTTGTTATACTTGATAAGGGACTTTGTTATACTCGATAAGAGGAATTTGTTATATTCGATCAGGGGACTTTGTCTTACTCGATCAGGGCCCTTTGCTATACTCGACCAGGGGACTTTTTTATACTCGATCAGGGGACTTTGTTGTACTAGTATCAGGGGACTTTGTTATACTCGACCAGGGGACTTTGTTATACTCGGTCAGGGACTTTGTTATAATCGATCAGGGGACTTTGTTATGCTCGATCTGGGGACTTTGTTATAATGGGCCAGGAGGCTTTGTTATACTCGATCAGGGGATATGTTATACTCGATCAGGGGACTTTGTTATACTGGACCAGGGGACTTTGTTATACTCGATCAGGGGACTTTGTTATATTCGATTAGGGGACTTTGTTATACTCGTCCAGGGGGCTTTGTTATACTCGATCAAGGGACTTTGTTATACTCGATCAGGGGACTTTGTTATACTCGATAAGGGGAATTTGTTATCTCGATAAGGGAACTTCTTTATACTCGACCAGGGGACTTTGTTATACTCGATTAGGCGGCTTTGTTATACTCGATCAGGGGACTTTGTTATGCTCGACCAGGGTCCTTTGTTATACTCGTTCAGGGGACTTTGTTATACTTGATAAGGGGACTTGTTATACTCGATATGAGGAATTTGTTATATTCGATCAGGGGACATTGTCTTACTCGATCAGGGCCCTTTGCTATACTCGACCAGGGGACTTTTTTATACTCGATCAGGGGACTTTGTTATACTAGTATCAGGGGACTTTGTTATACTCGACCAGGGGACTTTGTTATACCCGGTCAGGGACTTTGTTATAATCGATCAGGGGACTTTGTTATGCTCGATCTGAGGACTTTGTTATACTGGGCCAGGAGACTTTGTTATACTCGAATAGGGTATATGTTATACTCGATCAGGGGACTTTGTTATACTGGACCAGGGGACTTTGTCATACTCGATCAGGGGACTTTGTTATACTCGATCAGGGGACTTTGTTATACTCGTCCAGGGGGCTTTGTTATACTCGATCAGGGGACTTTGTTATACTCGATCAGGGGACTTTGTTATACTCGATAAACGGAATTTGTTATCTCGATAAGGGGACTTTTTTATACTCGACCAGGGGACTTTGTTATGCTCGATGAGGGGCCTTTGTAATACTTGATCTGGGGCCTTTGATATACTAGATCAGGGGACTTTGTTATACTCGATTAGGGGCCTTTTTTGGACTCGAACAGGGGCGTTTGTTACACTCGATCAGGGGACTTTGTTATACCCGATCAGGGGACTTTCTCATACTCGAGCAGGGGACTTTGTTATACTCGATGAGGAGACTTTGTTATACTCGACCAGGGGACATTTTTATTCTTAACCAATGGACTTTGTTATACTAGATGAGAGGCCTTTGTTATACTCGATCTGGGGACTTATTTATACTCGAGAAGGGGACTTTGTTATACTCGATCAGGGGACTTTTTTATACTCGACCAGAGGACTTTATTATACCCGATCAGAGGACTTTGTTATACTCGACCAGGGGACTTTTTTATACTCCATTAGGGGCCTTTGTTATACTCGATGAGGGGGCTTTGTTATACTCGACCAGGGGACTTTGTTATACTCGATTAGGGACTTTGTTATACTCAACCAGGGGACTAATTTTAAATTAATCAGGGGACTTTGTCATACTCGATCAGGGGAATTTTGTTATACTCGATCAGGGGATATGTTATACTCGATCAGGGGACTTTGTTATACTCAACCAGAGGACTTTGTTATACTCGAACAGGGGAGTTTGTTATACTCAATCAGGGGACTTAGTTATACTCGATGAGGGGCTTTTGTTATCCTCGATCAGGGGACTTTGAAAACTCAATCAGGGGACTTTGTTATACTCGATGAGGGGCTTTTGTTATCCTTGATCAGGGGAATTTGTTATACTCGACCAGGGGACTTTGTTATACTCGACCAGGGGACTTTTTTATACTCGATCAGGGGACTTTGTTGTACTAGTATCAGGGGACTTTGTTATACTCGACCAGGGGACTTTGTTATACTCGGTCAGGGACTTTGTTATAATCGATCAGGGGACTTTGTTATGCTCGATCTGGGGACTTTGTTATACTGGGCCAGGAGGCTTTGATATCCTCGATCAGGGGATATGTTATACTCGATCAGGGGACTTTGTTATACTGGACCAGGGGACTTTGTTATACTCGATAAGGGGAATTTGTTATCTCGATAAGGGAACTTTTTTATACTCGACCAGGGGACTTTGTTATACTCGATTAGGCGGCTTTGTTATACTCGATCAGGGGACTTTGTTATGCTCGATGAGGGGCCTTTGTTATTCTCGATCTGGGGCTTTTGTTATACTAGATCAGGGGACTTTGTTATACTCGATTAGGGGCCTTTTTTTGGACTCGATCAGGGGCCTTTGTTATACTCGATCAGAGGACTTTGTTATACCCGATCAGAGGACTTTGTTATACTCGACCAGGGGACTTTTTTATACTTGATCAATGGACTTTGTTATACTCAATGAGGGGCCTTTGGTATACTCGATCAGGGGACTTTGTTATACTCGATGAGGGGACTTTGTTATACTCGATGAGGGGGCTTTGTTATACTCGACCAGGGGACTTTGTTATACTCGATCAGTGACTTTGTTATACTCAACCAGGGGACTTTTTTTAAATTAATCAGGGGACTTTGTCATACTCCATCAGGGGAATTTTGTTATACTCGATCAGGGGATATGTTATACTCGATCAGGGGACTTTGTTATACTCAACCAGAGGACTTTGTTATACTCAAACAGGGGACTTTGTTATACTCAATCAGGGGACTTTGTTATACTCAATCAGGGGACTTTGTTATACTCGATGAGGGGCTTTTGTTATCCTCGATCAGGGGAATTTGTTATACTCGACCAGGGTACTTTGTTATACTCGATCAGGGGACTTTGTTATACTCGACCAGAGGACTTTTTTATACTCGATCAGGGGATATGTTATACTCGATGAGGGGTTTTTGCTATGCTTGATTAGGGGACTTTGTTATACTCGATCAGGGAAATTTTGTTATACTCGATCAGAGGACTTTGTTATACTCAACGAGGGGCCTTTGTTATACTCGATAAGAAAACTTTGCTATACCCGACCAGGGGACTTTGTTATACTCGATCAAGGGACTTTTGTTATACTCGATCAGGGGACTTTGTTATACTCGTCCAGGGCCTTTGTTATACTCGATCAGGGGACTTTTGTTATACTCGATCAGGGACTTTGTTATGCTCGACCAGGGTCCTTTGTTATACTCGTTCAGGGACTTTGTTATACTTGATAAGGGGACTTTGTTATACTCGATATGAGGAATTTGTTATATTCGATCAGGGGACTTTGTCTTACTCGATCAGGGCCCTTTGCTATACTCGACCAGGGGACTTTTTTATACTCAATCAGGGGACTTTGTTATTCTAGTATCAGGGGACTTTGTTATACTCGACCAGGGGACTTTGTTATACTCGATTAGAAAACTTTGTTATACTTGACCAGGGACTTTGTTATGCTCGATCAAGGGACTTGTGTTATACTCGATCAGGGGACTTTGTTATACTCGACCAGCGGCCTTTGTTATACTCGATCGCCGGACTTTGTTATACTCGGTAAGGGGACTTTGTTATACTCGATCAGGGGACTTTGTTAATCGCGATCAGGGGACTGTTTTATACTCGACCAGTGGACTTTGTTATACTCGATTAGGGGCCTTTGTTATACTCGATGAGGGGGCTTTGTTATACTCGACCAGGGGACTTTGTTATACTCGATCAGGGACTTTGTTATACTCAACCAGGGGACTTTTTTAAAATTAATCAGGGGACTTTTGTCATACTCCATCAGGGGAATTTTGTTATACTCGATCATGGGAGGAGGACTTTGTTATACTCGAACAGGGGACTTTGTTATACTCAATCAGGGGACTTTGTTATACTCAATCACGGGACTTTGTTATACTTGATGAGGGGCTTTTGTTATCCTCGATCAGGGGAATTTGTTATACTCGACCAGGGGACTTTGTTATACTCGATCAGGGGACTTTGTTATACTCGACCAGAGGACTTTTTTATACTCGATCAGGGGATATGTTATACTCGATGAGAGGTTTTTGCTATGCTTGATTAGGGGACTTTGTTATACTCGATCAGGGAAATTTTGTTATACTCGATCGGAGGACTTTGTTATACTCAACCAGGGGCCTTTGTTATACTCGATAAGAAAACTTTGCTATACTCGACCAGGGGACTTTGTTATACTCGATCAAGGGACTTTTGTTATACTCGATCAGGGGACTTTGTTATACTCGACCAGGGGCCTTTGTTATCCTCGATCGCCGGACTTTGTTATACTCGGTAAGGGGACTTTGTTATACTCGATCAGGGGACTTTGTTAATCGCGATCAGGGGACTGTTTTATACTCGACCAGTGGACTTTGTTATACTCGATTAGGGGCCTTTGTTATACTCGATGAGGGGGCTTTGTTATACTCGACCAGGGGACTTTGTTATACTCCATCAGGGGACTTTGTTATACTCAACCAGAGGACTTTGTTATACTCGAACAGGGGATATGTTATACTCGATCAGGGGACTTTGTTATACTCAACCAGAGGACTTTGTTATACTCGAACAGGGGACTGTTGCGCATACTCAATCAGGGGACATTATATACTCAATCAGGGGACTTTGTTATATACTCGATGAGGGGCTTTTTGTTATCTCGATCAGGGAATTTGTTATATACTCGACCAGGGGACTTTGTTATACTCGATCAGGGGACTTTGTTATACTCGACAAAGGAGATTTTTTATACTTGATAAAGGGACTTTGTTATACTCGATATGAGGAATTTGCATACTCGATAAGGGGAATTTGTTATCTCGATAAGGGAACTTCTTTATACTCGACCAGGGGACTTTGTTATACTCGATTAGGCGGCTTTGTTATACTCGATCAGGGGACTTTGTTATGCTCGACCAGGGTCCTTTGTTATACTCGTTCAGGGGACTTTGTTATACTTGATAAGGGGACTTGTTATTGTTATATTCGATCAGGGGACTTTGTCTTACTCGATCAGGGCCCTTTGCTATACTCGACCAGGGGACTTTTTTATACTCGATCAGGGGACTTTGTTATACTAGTATCAGGGGACTTTGTTATACTCGACCAGGGGACATTGTTATACTCGGTCAGGGACTTTGTTATAATCGATCAGGGGACTTTGTTATGCTCGATCTGAGGACTTTGTTATACTGGGCCAGGAGACTTTGTTATACTCGAATAGGGTATATGTTATACTCGATCAGGGGACTTTGTTATACTGGACCAGGGGACTTTGTCATACTCGATCAGGGGACTTTGTTATACTCGATCAGGGGACTTTGTTATACTCGTCCAGGGGGCTTTGTTATACCCGATTAGGGGACTTTGTTATACTCGATCAGGGGACTTTGTTATACTCGATAAACGGAATTTGTTATCTCGATAAGGGGACTTTTTTATACTCGACCAGGGGACTTTGTTATGCTCGATGAGGGGCCTTTGTTATACTCGATCAGGGGCCTTTGATATACTAGATCAGGGGACTTTGTTATACTCGATTAGGGGCCTTTTTTGGACTCGATCAGGGGCGTTTGTTATACTCGATCAGGGGACTTGTTATACCCGATCAGGGGAGTTTCTCATACTCGAGCAGGGGGCTTTGTTATACTCGATGAGGAGACTTTGTTATACTCGACGAGGGGACATTTATATTCTTGACCAATGGACTTTGTTATACTAGATGAGAGGCCTTTGTTATACTCGATCTGGGGACTTAGTTATACTCGAGAAGGGGACTTTGTTATACTCGATCAGGGGACTTTTTTATACTCGACCAGAGGAGATTATTATACGCGATCAGAGGGCTTTGTTATACTCGACCAGGGGACTTTTTTATACTCCACTAGGGGCCTTTGTTATACTCGATGAGGGGACTTTTGTTATACTCGATCAGGGGACTTTGTTATACTCGACCAGGGTCCTTTGTTATACTCGATCAGGGGACTTTGTTATACTCGATCAGGGGACTTTGTTATACTCGACCAGGGTCCTTTGTTATACTCGATCAGGGGACTTTGTTATACTCGATAAGGGGACTTTGTTATACTCGATAAGAGAATTTGTTATACTCGATCAGGGGACTTTGTCTTACTCGATCAGGGCCCTTTGCTATAATCGACCAGGGGACTTTGTTATAATCATCAGGGGACTTTGTTATGCTCGATATGAGGGACTTTGTTATACTGGGCCAGGGGACTTTTTTATACTCGATCAGGGGACTTTGTTATACTAGTATCAGGGGACTTTGTTATACTCGACCAGGGGACTTTGTTATACTCGGTCAGGGACTTTGTTATAATCGATCAGGGGATATGTTATACTCGATCAGGGGACTTTGCTATACTGGACCAGGGGACTTTGTTATACTCGATCAGGGGACTTTGTTATACTCGATCAGGGGACTTTGTTATACTCGTCCAAGGGGCTTTGTTATGCTCGATCTAGGGACTTTGTTATAATCGATCAGGTGACTTTGTTATACTCGATCATTGGACTTTGTTTTACTCGTCTATGGGGCTTTTTTATACACGATCAGGGGACTTTGTAATCCTCGATCAGGGGACTTTGTCCTACTCGATCAGGGCCCTTTGCTATACTCGACCAGGGGCCTTTGTTATACTCGATCAGGAGACTTTGTTATACATGGCTTGGAGACTTTGTTATACTCGATCAGGGGACTTTGTTATACTTGGCCTGGAGACTTTGTTATACTCGATCAGGGGATATGTTATATTCGATCAGGGGACTTTGTTTTACTCATCTTGGGGTTTTTTTATACACGATCAGGGGACTTTGAAATCCTCGATCAGGGGACTTTGTCCTACTCGATCAGGGCCCTTTGCTATACTCGACCAGGGGACTTTGTTATAATCGATCAAGGGACTTTGTTATACTTGATCAGGTTCTATGTTATACTCGATGAGTGGACTTTGTTATACTCGATCACGGGACTATGTTATACTCGACCAGGAGACTTTGTTATACGCGATCAGGGGACTTTTTTATACTCGACCAGAGGACTTTGTTAATCTTGATCAGGGGATATGTTATACTCGATCAGGGGACTTTGTTATACTTAACCAAGGGACTTTGTTATTCTCGAACAGGGGACTTTGTTGTACTCGATCAGGGGACTTTGTTATACTCGATTAGGGGCCTTTGTTATACTCGATGAGGGGGCTTTGTTATACTCGACCAGGGGACTTTGCAATACTGGACCAGGAGACTTTTTTATACTTGATCAGGGGACTTTGTCACACTCGACCAGAGGCCTTTGTTATACATGATCGGGGGACTTTGTTATACTCGATCGGTGGACTTTCCTATATTTGACCAATGGACTTTGCTATACTCGTTGAGGGGCCTTTGTTTTACTCGATTAGGGGACTTTGTTATATTCGACTAGGGGACTTTGTTATACTCGATCAGGGGACTTTTTTATACTCGACCAGAGGACTTTGTTATACTCGATCAGGGGACTTTGTTATACTCGATCAGGGGACTTTTTTATACTCGACCAGAGGACTTTGTTATACTCGATCAGTGGAATGTGTTATACTCGGTTCAGGGGCCTTTGTTTTACTCGATTAGGGACTTTTTTATACTCGATCAGGGGACTTTGATATAATGGACCAGGGGACTTTTTTATACTCGATCAGGGGACTTTGTTATACTCGATCAGGGGACTTTTGTTATACTCGATCAAAGGAACTTTGTTATACTCGACCAGAGGCCTTTCTTATACTCGATTAGGGGACTTTGTTATACTCGATAAGGGGACTTTGTTATACTCGATAAGGGGACTTTGTTATACTAAACCAGAGAACTTTGTTATACTTGATCAGGGGATATGTTATACGCGATCAGGGGACTTTTTTATACTCGACCAGAGGACTTTGTTATACTCGATGAGGGGATATGTTATACTCGATCAGGGGACTTTGTTATGCTCAACCAGGGACTTTGTTATACTCGATCAGGGGACTTTTTTATACTCGATCAGGGGACTTTGTTATACTCGAGAGGGGACTTTGTTATACTCGATCAGGGGACTTTTTTATACTCGACCAGGGGACTTTGTTATATGCGATCAGGGGACTTTTTTATACTCGACCAGGGGACTTTTTATACTTGACCAATGGCCTTTGTTATACTCAATGAGGGGCCTGTGTTATACTCGATCAGGGGACTTTGTTATACTCGACCAGGGGACTTTGTTATATGCGATCAGGGGACTTTTTTATACTCGACCAGAGGACTTTGTTATACTGGACCAGGGGACTTTGTTATACTCGATTAGGGAACTTTGTTATAAACGATCAGGGAACTTTGTTATACTTGTCCAGGGGACTTTGTTATACTCGATCAGGGATATGTTATACTCGATCACGGGACTTTGTTATGCTCAACCAGGGGACTTTGTTATACTCGATCAGGGGACTTTTTTATACTCGACCAGAGGACTTTGTTATACTCGATCAGGGGATATGTTATACTCGATCAGGGGACTTTCTTATACTCGATGAGGGGGCTTTGTTATACTCGACCAGGGGACGTTGTTATACTCGATCAAGGTACTTTGTTATACTCGTTCAGGGGACTTTGTCTTACTCGATCAGGGCCCTTTGTTATACTCGACCAGAGGATTTTGTTATAATCGATCAGGGGACTTTGTTTTATTCGATCAGGGGACGTTGTTATACTCGATCAGGGGACTTTTGCTATACTCGATCTGGGGAATTTGATATACTCGACCAGGGGCCTTTGTTATACTCGATCAGGGGACTTTGTTATACTCGATAAGGGGAATTTGTTATACACGATCAGGGAACTTTTGTATACTTGTCCAGGGGGCTTTGTTGTACTCGATCAGGGGACTTTGTTATGCTTGATCTGGTGACTTTGTTATACAGGGCCAGGGGAGTTTTTTATACTCGATCAGGTGACTTTGTTATTCTGGACCAGGGGACTTTTTTATACTCGATCAGGGGACTTTGTTATAATCGATCAGGGGACTTTTGCTATACTCGATCAGGGGACTTAGTTATACTCGATTAGGGGTTTTTGTTATACTCGATGAGGGGGCTTTGTTATACTCGACAAGGGGACTTTGCTATACTTGACCAGGGGAGTTTGTTATACTCGATCAGGGGACTTTGTTATTCTCGACAAGGGATTTTTTATACTTGATCAGCGGACTTTGTTATACTCGATCAGGGGACTTTGTTATACTCGACCTGGGGACTTTGTTATTCTCGATCAGGGGACTTTGTTATACTCGACCAGAGGAATTTGTTATACTTGATTAGGGGACTTTGTTATACTCGACCAGGGGACTTCTTTATACTTGACCAATGGACTTTGTTATACTCAATGAGGGGCCTTTGTTATTCTCGATCAGGGGACTTTGTTGTACTCGTCCAGGGGACTTTTTTATACTCGACCAGAGGACTTTGTTATACTCGAACAGGGGACTTTGTTGTTCTCGATCAGGGGACTTTGTTATACTCGATTAGGGGCTTTGTTATACTCGATGAGGGGGTTTTGTTATACTCGACAAGGGGACTTTGCTTTACTCGACCAGGGGACTTTGTTATATTCGATCAGGGGACTTTGTTATACTCGATAAGGGGACTTTGTTATACTCAACTAGAGAACTTTGTTATACCTGATCAGGGGATATGTTATACGCGATCAGGGGACTTTTTTATACTCAACCAGAGGACTTTGTTATACTCGATGAGGGGATATGTTATACTCGATGAGGGGACTTTGTTATGCGCAACCAGGGGACTTTGTTATACTCGATCAGGGGACTTTTTTATACTCGATCAGGGGACTTTGTTATACTCGATCAGGGGACTGTTTTATACATGACCGATGGACTTTGTTATACTCGATGAGGGGCCTTTGTTATACTCGATCAGGGGACTTTTTATACTCGACCAAGGACTTTGTTATACCCTATCTATCAGGGGACTTTGTTATACTCGACCAGGGGATTTTTCATACTTGACCAATGGCCTTTGTTATACTCGACCAGGGGACTTTGTTATACTCGATGAGGGGATTTTGTTGTACTCGACCAGGGACTTTGTTATACTCGATCAGGGGAAATGTTATACTCGATCAGGGGACTTTGTTATACTCGGTTCAGGGGACTTTGTTATACTCGATCAGGGAACTTTGCTATAAACAATCAGGGAACTTTGTTTATACTTGTCCAGGGACTTTGTTATACTCGATCAGGGATGATATACTCGATCACGGGACTTTGTTGCTTGCTCAACCAGGGGACTTTGTTATACTCGATCAGGGGACTTTTTTATACTCGACCAGAGGACTTTGTTATACTCGATCAGGGGATATGTTATACTCGATCAGGGGACTTTGTTATACTCGATCAGGGGGCTTTGTTATACTCGACCAGGGGACGTTGTTATACTCGATCACGGTACTTTGTTATACTCGATCAGGGGACTTTGTCTTACTCGATCAGGGCCCTTTGTTATACTCGACCAGAGAATTTTGTTATAATCGATTAGGGGACTTTGTTTTATTCGATCAGGGGACTTTGTTATACTCGATCAGGGGACTTTTGTTATTCTCGATCAGGGGACTTTGATATACTCGACCAGGGGCCTTTGTTATACGCGATCAGGGGACTTTGTTATACTCGATAAGGGGACTTTGTTATACTCAACCAAGGGACATTGTTATACTCGAACAGGGGACTTTGTTGTTCTCGATCAGGGGACTTTGTTATACTCGATTAGGGGCTTTGCTATACTCGATGAGGGGGTTTTGTTATACTCGACAAGGGGACTTTGCTTTACTCGATCAGGGGACTTTGTTATATCCGATCAGGGGACTTTGTTATACTCGATAAGGGGACTTTGTTATACTCAACTAGAGAACTTTGTTATACTTGATCAGGGGATATGTTATACGCGATCAGGGGACTTTCTTATACTCGACCAGAGGACTTTGTTATACTCGATGAGGGGATATGTTATACTCGATGAGGGGACTTTGTTATGCTCAACCAGGGGACTTTGTTATACTCGATTAGGGGACTTTTTTATACTCGATCAGGGGACTTTTTTATACTCGATCAGGGGACTGTTTTATACATGACCAATGGACTTTGTTATACTCGATGAGGGGCCTTTGTTATACTCGATCAGGGGACTTTGTTATACTCGACCAGGGGACTTTGTTATACTCGATCAGGGGACTTTTTTATACTCGACCAGAGGACTTTGTTATACCCTATCAAGGGACTTTGTTATACTCGACCAGGGGACTTTTTATACTTGACCAATGGCCTTTGTTATACTCAATGAGGGGCCTTTGTTATACTCGATCAGGGGACTTTGTTATACTCGACCAGGGGACTTTGTTATATGCGATCAGGGGACTTTTTTATACTCGACCAGAGGACTTTGTTATACTGGACCAGGGGACTTTGTTATACTCGATTAGGGAACTTTGTTATAAACGATCAGGGAACTTTGCTATACTTGTCCAGGGACTTTGTTATACTCGATCAGGGATATGATATACTCGATCACGGGACTTTGTTATGCTCAACCAGGGGACTTTGTTATACTCGATCAGGGGACTTTTTTATACTCGACCAGAGGACTTTGTTATACTCGATCAGGGGATATGTTTTTCTCGATCAGGGGACTTTGTTATAATCGATCAGGGGACTTTTGCTATACTCGATCAGAGGACTTTGTTATACTCGACCAGGGGCCTTTGTTGTACTCGATTATGGGACTTTGTTATACTCGATAAGGGGACTTTGTTATACTCGACCAGAGGACTTTGTTATACTTGAAGAGGGGATATGTTATACGCGATCAGGGGACTTTTTTATACTCGACCAGAGGACTTTGTTATACTCGATGAGGGATATGTTATACTCGACCAGGGGACTTTGTTATGCTCAACCAGGGGACTTTGTTATACTCGACAAGGGGACTTTTTATACTTGACCAATGGCCTTTGTTATACTCAATGAGGGGCCTTTGTTATACTCGATCAGGGGACTTTGTAATACTCGAACAGGGGACTTTGTTATACGCGATCAGGGGACATTTTTATACTCGACCAGAGGACTTTCTTATTCTCGATCAGGGGATATGTTTTACTCGATCAGGGGACTTTGTTATACTCAATGAGGGACCTTTGTTATACTCGGTCAGGGGACTGTGATATACGCGATCAGGGGACTTTTTTATACTCGACCAGAGGACTTTGTTATACTCGATCAGGGGATATGTTATACTCGATCACGGCACTTTGTTATGCTCAACCAGGAGACTTTGCTATACATGATCAAGGGACTTTGTTATATTTGATCAGGTTCTATATTATACTCGATGAGGGGACTTTGTTATACTCGATCATGGGACTATGTTATACTCGACCAGGAGACCTTGTTATACGCGATCAGGGGACTTTTTTATACTCGACCAGAGGACTTTGTTAATCTTGATCAGGGGATATGTTATACTCGATCAGGGGACTTTGTTATACTCAACCAAGGCACTTTGTTATTCTCGAACAGGGGACTTTGTTGTACTCGATCAGGGGACTTTGTTATACTCGATTAGGGGCCTTTATAATACTCGACCAGGAGACTTTTTTATACTTGATCAGGGGACTTTGTCACACTCGACCAGAGGCCTTTGTTATACATGATGGGGGGACTTTGTTATACTCGATCAGTGGACTTTCCTATATTTGACCAATGGACTTTGCTATACTCGATGAGGGGCCTTTGTTTTACTCGATTAGCGGACTTTGTTATATTCGACTAGTGGACTTTGTTATACTCGATCAGGGGACTTTTTTATACTCGACCAGAGGACTTTGTTATACTCGATCAGGGGACTTTGTTATACTCGATCAGGGGACTTTTTTATACTCGACCAGAGGACTTTGTTATACTCGATCAGGGGAATGTGTTATACTCGATCAGGGGACTTTGTTTTACTCTATTAGGGGACTTTGTTATACTCGATCAGGGGACTTTGTTGTAATCGATCAGGGGACTTTGTTATGCTCGATCTATGGACTTTGTTATACAGGGCCAGGGGACTTTTTTATACTCGATCAGGGGACTTTGATATAATGGACCAGGGGACTTTTTTATACTCGATCAGGGGACTTTGTTATACTCGATCAGGGGACTTTTGTTATACTCGATCAGGACTTTGTTATACTCGAACAGGGGCCTTTGTTATAATCGATTAGGGGACTTTGTTATACTCGATAAGGGGACTTGGTTATACTCGATAAGGGAACTTTGTTATACTCAACCAGAGAACTTTGTTATACTTGATCAGGGGATATGTTATAATCGATCAGGGGACTTTTTTATACTCGACCAGAGGACTTTGTTATACTCGATGAGGGGATATGTTTTACTCGATCAGGGGACTTTGTTATGCTCAACCAGGGGACTTTGTTATACTCGATCAGGGGACTTTTTTATACTCGATCAGGGGACTTTGTTATACTCGATCATGGGACTTTTTTATACATGACCAATGGACTTTGTTATATTCGATGAGGGGCCTTTGTTCTACTCGATCAGGGGACTTTGCTATACTCGACCAGGGGACTTTGTTATACTCGATCAGGGGACTTTGTTATACTCGATCAAGGTACTTTGTTATACTCGATCAGGGGACTTTGTTATACTCGACCAGAGGAATTTGTTATACTTGATCAGGTGATATGTTATACTCGATGAGGGGACTTTGTTATACTCGATCAGGGGACTTTGTTATACTCGATGAGGGGGCTTTGTTATACTCGACCAGGGGACGTTGTTATAGTCGATCAAGGTACTTTGTTATACTCGATCAGGGGACTTTGTTATACTCGACCAGAGGAATTTGTTATACTTGATCAGGTGATATGTTATACTCGATGAGGGGACTTTGTTATACTCGACAAGGGGACTTTGCTTTACTCGACCAGGGGACTTTGTTATATTCGATCAGGGGACTTTGTTATACTCGATAAGGGGACTTTGTTATACTCAACTAGAGAACTTTGTTATACCTGATCAGGGGATATGTTATACGCGATCAGGGGACTTTTTTATACTCAACCAGAGGTCTTTGTTATACTCGATGAGGGGATATGTTATACTCGATGAGGGGACTTTGTTATGCGCAACCAGGGGACTTTGTTATACTCGATCAGGGGACTTTTTTATACTCGACCAGAGGACTTTGTTATACTTGATCAGGGGATACGTTATACTCGATCAGGGGACTTTGTTATACTCAACCAAGGGACTTTATTATTCTCGACCAGGGGACTTTGTTATACTCTATCAGGGGACTTTGTTATACTCGATCAGGGACCTTTTTTATACATGACCAATGGACTTTGTTATACTCGATGAGGGGCCTTTGTTATACTCGATCTTGGGACTTTGTTATACTCGAACAGGGGACTTTGTTATACTCGATCAGGGACTTTGTTATACTCGATCAAAGGTACTGTTATAGCGATCCAGGGACTTTGTTATACTCGACCAGAGGAATTTGTTATACTTGATCAGGTGATATGTTATACTCGATGAGGGACTTTGTTATACTCGATCAGGGGATATGTTATACTCGATCAGGGGACTTTGTTATACTCGATGAGGGGGCTTTGTTATACTCGACCAGGGGACGTTGTTATACTCGATCAAGGTACTTTGTTATACTCGATCAGGGGACTTTGTTATACTTGACCAGAGGAATTTGTATACTTGATCAGGTGATATGTTATACTCGATGAGGGGACTTTGTTATACTCGATCAGGGGACTTTGTTATATACTCAACCAGAGGTCTTTGTTATACCTTGATCAGCGCCTTTGTTGTACTTTGACTAGGGGCTTTTGGTTATACCCCGATCAGCACTCTGAAAAGTGCCCCTCGGAACAAAATTTCGTTTCTGCATCTTGAACAAGGGCTGCTGATGGGATCGATCAGGAACTTTGTTATATCTGTCTGTGGCCTGCTTATATCTCGATCAGGGCCTTGTTATAATCTTTTGACCAGGAGGCCTTGTTATACTCATGACCAGTGGCCTTTATTATACTCTTTTAGAGGCATTTGTTATACTCCTATCATGCGGCCTATGATATATTCTTTAGAGTGGCATTTGTTATACCCGATCAGGGGCCTTTGTTATACTCGATTAGGGAACCTTGTTATACTCGACCAGGCTCCTTTTTTTTATACTGATCAGGGGCCTTGTTATAACTTGATGAGGGGCTTTGTTATAATTTGAAATGGGAATTTGTTATTCTCGGCGAGTACTTTTGCAGAAGTGCCTGATTAGAGGGGGCTTTTGCTATACTTCCAAGATCAGTAAACTTTGTTATACCGATCAGGGGCCTGTTATACTCGTTCAGGCGCCTTGTTATATTCATTCAGGGGCTTTGTTATACCACCAGGGGACTTTATACCTGATCAGCTTCCGAGCAATTTGGATCAGGGGACTTGCCCCCATCAGGGACCTGCTTATGTACCTGGATCAGTAATTCTGTTATATTCTTGATGAGGACTTTGCACATACTCGACCATGCAGACTTGCTATACCTGGAGAGCCTTTGCGCCCCGGATCAGGGCCCTTGTTATACCCCGGGATCAGGACTTGTTAGTACTCGAGATCAGAGGACTTTTGTTATACTCGATTAGGACTCTGAAATACTCTGACCATGGGATGTTCCAAGGTACTTCAGATGAGGGGCCTTTGTTATACTCACCAGGGGCCCTTGTTAGTACCTGGATCAGTAATTTTGTTATACTGATCAGGACTTTGTTACACTCGATCAGGCTCCTTTTTTAATAATTAGATCAGGCCTCATATACTCTGATGAGGGGGGGGGCATGGTTATGGCCTGGGGATCGCGGAATTTATTATTCTCGATGAGGGTACTTTTATTACCTGACCGTGCCTTTTGTTATACCTGATTAGGGGCCTTTGTTATGTTTTCCGATCAGGGACACCCTGGTTATAACTCATTGTGCCTCGTTACCGATCAGGGCCTTATGTGTTACCTGGACTAGAGTTTGTTATACCTTGACTCAGACTTTGTTTTTACCTTGATCAGGGGCTTTGGTTATACCTGGATCAGAGATTTGTTATACTCGGGATCGCATGCCTTGCTTATGCCTGATCAGGGCTTGGTTATATCGATCAACAGTAATTTGTTTTACCGACAAAAGCTTTGTTTTACCCCTGGATTAGGGACTATATACCCAATCAGGGGACTTTATACCTAATCAGTAATTTTGTTATACTCGATCAGGGCTGGTTTTACCTCTTTGAGGAAACTTTATATACCGTTCTAAAGCGCTCTTGTTGGCACTTGACTTAGGGCTTTTGCTTTTTACTCGACGTAGGGACTTGTTTACGTATTTGATGAGGAGCACTTTTGTTAAGGCCTGACTAGGAGCTTTGTTATACCGATCAAGGGGACTTTGTTTTTACCTTTATCAGCTTCTATATACTCCCACATCAGGACTTTTGTTATACTGACCAGTAAGACTATACCGACTAGTGCCTTGTTAAATCCTAGATCAGGGACTTTGTCTTCCTCACCAGTAATTTTGTTATACTGATCAGGGACTTGTTATTCGATGAGGGGACTTTGTTATACTCGACCATGAGACTTTGTTA
>NW_024742758.1:0-5000 GCF_018991925.1 Homarus americanus
CTACACTTCACCTCATCTTCACTACACTTCACATCATCTTCACTACACTTCACATCATCTTCACTACACTTCACATCATCTTCACTACAATTCACCTTATTCTCACTACACTTCACCTTAATCTCACTACAATTCACCTTATTCTCACTACACTTCGCCTCATCTTTACTCTCCTACACTACAGTACACTTCACTCTATACTATAGCAAAGTTCCAACCTGTCTTTTTCACACCTTTTTTAACTTTCTAAGCCAATTTTACTTTCATGTCCATCATCGCTGCTGTGAGTCAGTAAAACCAAAATGACTTTCTCTACTGTTTACGAAGAATCTTTCATCGACCGGGTGTATGACACCTGTGAGGAGCACCGCGTAACAATCATCGACACTCTCATCTGCGAGAGTATGATTCTCAAACGGCAACCCCAATACCTGGGCTCAGGGTCCTCTGGCCACAGTTTTGCAGTACAAGTTGGCCATCAACGATGGGTCTTAAAGCAGTACTACGACGACCCGGTCGTGCAAGACATAATGCTAAGAGAGATCGTTCAGCTCTCCTCCGTGCAGAACTTCCCTTGCGTCCAGCGTCTGGTTGGCGTAGTTCCCGAGTACCTCACCATTGTGACGCAGTACGCCGGCGAACCCCTCCACACCTGCATCACCAAAAAACTCTACTCACCAAACGAGTTCATCTCGATCATGCAGCAGGTGCTCAACGCCGTCAAATATCTGCACAGTAAACACATCCTCCACCTGAATCTCAAGCCTGCCAAAATATGTATACTCCGAGACAAAGAAGGCGACCTACGGGCCACCCTGATCGACTTCGGGTCTTCACACCCAGCTGGTGATTGCATACAATATTGGGACAACTCACCAACAACATACCCGTCTACAGACCCACAGCTGTTCAACGGAGAGCCTTGCCACCCTACCAACGATATCTATAGCTTTGGCTGGATGCTGGCCACGCTGTTGCCACACGTGCTAGAAAACAAAATCCCCGAAAACCTTGACTTATGGGCGAAAGGTGCCCAACATAAGGACTCAAAAAAGAGGCCAACCCTACTAGAATTGTCGAACCTCCTTCAGTGTGTATCGTTCAGACACTGAAGAGAGAGGCTCAGGCTGCCCCAAGACTCAGCTGTCAACAAGATGGCCTCTCAATTATGTTTGAGACTAAAACATGTAAGGATTTTTTATTTTTTGTTTTCATTATTTTTTTACGGAAGTAGCTCACCAAGGCACAAAAAAAAAATAATAACAATAAGATAAAAAAAATTAATAGTGAGAAACAATACATGTACAGCATGTTATGTTGTTAGAGTAAGAGAAACAATTGAAACCCTGCACTTATGTATAAATGAGACAAAAAGTCAGATAAAAAACCTGGGACTTGGTCACATCTGGCAGCAGGGTCTACCATTGGACAACACTTTATGCTTCCAAGATCTTCCCAGTACCTCCCTGTCTACTACCTCATGTATATTGTTATTCATTAAAAATAAACTTTATGCTATAACTTGTGTGTATTTTGCCTTAGTCTATCTATCTATATAAAACAAAGAAGTCTGTCTGTTTGTTTGTGTGTGTGTTTGTGTGTGTGTTTGTGTGTGTGTTTGTGTGTGTGTGTGTGTGTCCGCAAGAGAATCTCGGAAACTACTTTAGCGATTTTTAGTGATGATGGGTGGTGTTATATGTAGTGATGATGGATGGTGTTATATGTAGTGATGATGGATGATGTTATATGTAGTGATGATGGATGGTGTTATATGTAGTGATGATGGATGGTCGATATATGTAGTGATGATGGATGGTATTATGTAACTGAAGTGATGATGGATGGTGTTATATGTAGTGATGATGGTGTTATATGCTTAGTGATGATGGATGATGTTATATGTAGTGATGATGGATGGTGTTATATGTAGTGATGATGGATGGTGTTATATGTAGTGATGATGGATGATGTTATATGTGATGATGGGTGGTGTTATATGTAGTGATGGTGGGTGGTGTTATATGTAGTGATGGTGGGTGGTGTTATATGTGGTGATGATGGATGGTGTTATATGTAGTGATGATGGATGGTGTTATATGTAATGATGATGGATGGTGTTATATGTAGTGATGATGGATGGTGTTATATGTGGTGATGATGGATGTTGTTATATGTAGTGATGATAGATGATGTTATATGTAGTGATGGTGGGTGGTGTTATATGTAGTGATGATGGATGGTGTTATATGTAGTGATGATGGATGGTGTTATATGTAGTGATGATGGGTGGTGTTATATGTAGTGATGATGGGTGGTGTTATATGTCGTGATGATTAGACAATAAAATAATAACAGTTTAATGCAAAAAAAATATACTTTGCTGTACCGCTGTAGTGAAAAACATGGTGGAACTTACATACACCGTTAATGAACTATTGATGGAAGAAGAAATTTTGGGGACTGGACAGTGAGACAATGTGGAGCCTCCCTGAGGGTGGCGTCCTACCGTGGCCTAGCGGATGAGCCACCCGGAGATAATAGACCAATTCTTATTCTCTCCCCCTCTCTCTCTTCTTCCCTTTCCTTCAGCACCTCGTTAATAATTACTAACCCTACCTAATGGGTTACTCTTAGCCGAGAGATCCAGTGAGTAAAAACCAGAGGAGGAGGAGGATGTTGACAGCTTCTCTACTAGCGGTGAATAGGAGGTGTGGGAGAGGCGAGGGGGGAGGTGGGGATGAGGTGTGGAAGAGGTGAGGGGGGAGGTGGGGATGAGGTGGGGAAGAGGCGAGGAGAAGTTGAAGAAGAGGAGGAGGTGAAGAGAAGGTGGTGAGGAAGAGGGAATGATAGATTTGGAAGAGTAAAGAGAAGAAGAAAAGAAGATGGAGAGGAAGATGAAGAGAGAGAGAGAGAGAGAGAGAGAGATAAATATTTTCTCTAAGGGATGAGAGAAAGAATGAGAAAGCGGGAGAAAGAGAGATAAGCTACTAATTGGTGTCTTCAAGAGAAAGTTGTTTGGGACGAAGGCTATATAAGGCTTCTTAATTAGAGGTAAGAACAGGTAACACTCTAATCTTACTTGAAAATATTGAACACCGTCCAACATTGCTCAGGACACAAGGATCTTATTAGTTTCCCGTAATCTAACTTAACTTTAACCTAACCTAACTTAACCTAACCTAATCTAACCTAACCTAACCTAACCTAATCTATCTATTTTAGTCAAATATGCAATTAATTTAATCTAAACCTAACCTAAAGCAAAGCTATACTTACCACTGGCTATTTAGGATTACTAGAATGAAAATAAACACCCACTCACCTTCAAACCACCCACTTTCTCACCTAATCCACCCAGTCACCCACCCACAAACACCGACCTACTCTAAAACTCACGCCCACCCATCCTCAAACCACCCAACCACCCACCCACCCACAACCACTAACTTCCTCCCAATCTGGGGTATTTCGGGTAACTATCTCCGGGGAGGGGACGCGGTCACTCACACAGACACCCCAGAGAGATGGGGAGAGAGGAATAGAGAGAGGGAGAGAAAACGGGGAGAGAAAATAGGAGAAACAGAAGGGATATGGGGGTGAAAAATGGGGAGGGGAGCGTCTGTCTGTCTGTCTGTCTGTCTGTCTGTCTGTCTGTCTGTCTCTATACATCTGACTGTACCACTCTTTCTGTCTCCCCCTCCCCCCTCCCCCCTCCCCCCCCACACACAAACATCTCGAGGGGTTAAGACCATTTATCCTTTCGTCAGAGAAATTCAAAGTTTGGACCAGAATCACCTTGAATGAATGCCCTCAGCGTGTCCTTCTACCCCCCTCCTGTCTCCTACACCTAAAAGGACTCCTATTAAAGGACTCCTATTAAAGAGCTCCTATTAGCTTTGTTGGGAGGGAATTGAGGATCCGGCCATGGTGGAGTGATTGAGTTAGCTGATTGACTTAGCTGGGAGTAACCTAACCTAGCCTAACCAAACCAAACCAAACCTAACCTAACCAAACATAACCAAACCTAACCAAACCTAAACATATTTCTCAGGCTAAATATTTGAATCTCGAAAACATGGAAGGAAAGATAAAGAAACTCTCTCTCTCTCTCTCTCTCTCTCTCTCTCTCTCTCTGAGTGGTGGAAATGGTGTGAGACATAAACAGATGGACAGTATCAGTGGTGCGATACACTGACCATATTGTACACTGGACAATGGAACAGTTTTGTGTGTGTGTGTGTGTGTTATTTCTCTCACTGACACAAAGGTTTATAAAATACGGTATAAACGACAAAGCAATGGTTCATTTTACTGTATAATAAAAAAATATACATAATATATACATAAAACATACATATACACCATACATGTTTATAAAAAAATAATATATACACAGATTATAACCAGTTTCAACTCAGCTGTATTTATATATTAATCCCTCTTCGTATTGTAGTTGATATGTTGATATATGCAAGAACCCGAGAAAATAAAACTTACTTTAATCTTATTTCTCAAGGCTATGATAACTAACTCATCTCAACCCTCGAAAATTATAAAAAAAAATAACAAAGATAACAAACTGATCCTGGGATTCTATTTAATGAAACCCGGAAGAAAAAAAATTCACAAAATAACCTCGACTTTTTTCCTCGTTGGGATAAGGGAAGAAAGTCCTCCCACGTTAATATTAGAGAAGTGAAGCGAGGAAAATAGTAAGTCCTTGTGTGGGTTTTTTTTTTTTTTGTATAACGAGTAAAGGAAATTGAGATATCCTGTAGCGTTGCGGGACTCCCCTAGCGGCCGGGGTGAGAATTACAAGCCACAACAAACACTGAAATGTATATGAAACTTGTCTTCTTTATCTATTCACTTATTTATTACGAAATATATATAAGGGTAAGTGTTTATGTGAGGTTTCGTATATTAGGTAACTGATAGCAACACACTACCTCTTTTTGCGGTTATAAAGCAACACATAGCAACACATGACCTCCTGTTGC
>NW_024742758.1:7500-10300 GCF_018991925.1 Homarus americanus
AGTAACACGAGAGGTAAGTAGCATGGAAGAGGGAAGTAGCGTGATAGAGGGAAGTATCATGAGAGAGGAAAGTAACACGAGAGGTAAGTAGCATGGAAGAGGGAAGTAGCGTGAGAGAGGGAAGTATCATGAGAGAGGAAAGTAACACGAGAGGTAAGTAGCATGGAAGAGGGAAGTAGCGTGAGAGAGGGAAGTATCATGAGAGAGGAAAGTAACACGAGAGGTAAGTAGCATGGAAGAGGGAAGTAGCGTGAGAGAGGAAAGTATCATGAGAGAGGAAAGTAGCGTGGGAGATGAAATGAAATAAGAAAGTAGTAGGAGAGATGTAAGTAGTTTCAGAGAGGGAAATAGCATGAGAGAGGAAAGTAGCTAATTACAGCCGCCCGTCACACACAACTGCTCTACCTAAACAGATTAACAAAAATTATTAATCCATCCCATTTATAAATTAATTAGTCAAATTAACTCGTTAAATATCTTAATTAAACGAAAATCTTAACTAAAACTAACTAAATTTATATATTTTGAAAGTTAATGAAAGTAAACATAAATTTTTTGAACTTTTATAATTCTGTTGTTATAATAAGTCGAGTATTTTGTCATAAATTTATTAAATAAACTCAATATATATATAAACCTTTAAAGTTTCAAGTCATTTAAACATTTGAGCGCTGTCTTAAGCACCTGTCACTGTGGCCAAGTGCATCTCAGGTAGCCCGGTCTTTAACTATCTTTCCTCTTCATTTAACGTATAATTAATTTTTCCTGAGACATCCTCATGATTTAATAATTCAAACGACTTTTCAAAATGGCTTAAGCACTTATTTTTCCGAGAATCTAACCTAATATTGTGAACTAACGACCAGCAACACAACACCGTCGCCATTTTGGTGTTGCTGCTGGGTGACGTCACTGACTCACTGTATCCAAGACATAAGGGATACGAATATCTTAACTCTAATAATAAATAATTAAATGTGCAATGAAATATTTAGTTTATATATCAGAAAATATCTCAAATTTTAATATTACTGTCTAAATATAACAAATGCATATATTATAGGCAATTAATCAACGAGGTTGCGATATTCGAATATTTTATATACGAATGGCGTGATTATTTTTCTAAACTACATATCTAAGAATATAACAAATAATTTTATAATTAAGATCAAATAATTATTTAAAATAAATTAGTATTGCAAAGGACAAAATCGACTGTTGTTAGGGTAATAACATACCTAATGTAATCACCATTATTATCTAAATCATCATATAATAGCTGATAAAATAGCTTTAAAACGTACAATATATATATATATATATATATATATATATATATATATATATATATATATATATATATATATATATATATATATATATATATATAATAAAATTTACTGTAAAATATTAAACATTATTTAGTGCTTAAAATATATTTAATTGCGTATATTATAAATATTTAGTTAAAGGTACGAGGCCTGTATCCCCTCACACCTTCCCAGCGTCAACACCTGAGTTAAAGAGACGTCAGCAGCAACTCGAAAGTCTCTCGTATACTAAGTGCATATTTACATTTCTGTGACCTATTTTTAACGTGTTTATCATGGATATGGTCGCTGTTCTCTCCCAAAAAGAAACTTTAAGTGTTGAACTTTGAACAAACTAGGAGACTTTACGTGTTAGTGTCTTAGAACAAGGATAATTACGTCGTTTAAATAATGCCAGCTCCAGTTTCAAGGGCCATCAGACGCATGGTGGCGCACTGAGGTAAGTCGTGACGCATTTTCTTATATTATTTGACATTTTCTACCGATTTACTTACCTGTGAACAGTTTAGTTTAGGAGAAACTAATTAATTACCAATATCAATCGGCAAAAACGGTGATAATAAAAAAATATATATAAAAATAAATAGTGAATGACATTACGATTAACTACCTGGGGGGGGCGGCCCTACTAATTACCCAAATGTAGCCGCAATGAAGTCAAGTGATGGTCGTACAAGCGTAATTCGGGCTGTGAATCACTTCTCGATTATTATTTGGTGTCATAAAGTAAAAAAAATTGGTAAACTTAATTTAATCTGAGTTGTGTTGTGTTAGGTTAGGTTAGGTTAGGTTAGGTTAGGTTAGATTAGATTAGATTAGAATAGAATAGATTAGATTAGGTTAGGTTAGGTTAGGTACATGCACTTGATCTATTAACTCAGATTAAATTAAGTTTACCAAATTTTTATGACTTCGTGACACCAAATACTAGTCGAGGTTAGGTTAGGTTAGGTACATGCAATCGATCTATTAACTCAGATTAAATTAAGTTTACCAATTTTTTGTGACTTTGTGACACCAAATACTAGTCGAGAAGTGATTGGCAGTCCGATTAATTCATCTAGGACCATTATTTGACTTCATTGCGGCTACATTTGGCTACATTTGGGTAATTAGTCGGACCCCCCTGGGGGTAATTTTTTTATATATTTTTCAATGTCTGTTCACGTTTGGTTGACTTAAGCTGAAGTAACTGATGCACCAACATTAAATTACTAGTATGTTGATCAATATGACGTCAGTATTTAAGAATATAATAGAGTATTTAGTAATAATCAGCGAAACATTCCAATAATATTTATATATTTCGGTATATATTAAAAACTTAAATTATTTGTCATTTCGTTTCTGACGTCTATAAAGTGTACAATGATAAATAACACAAAATTAACCAATAATTAATTTAACCTAACGAAAATTTAGCCTAATGTATTGTAAGAATAATTAATTACTATACAAATAGATTA
>NW_024742759.1:0-15295 GCF_018991925.1 Homarus americanus
CGCTTAGGTGATCAGAGCATCATTTTACCAAATGCGGCTTCGAAACCCGAGGATCCATGTATATTTCATTAGCCCAATAAAGCACGCGAACTTCTACATTTAATCAACACCTCACCCCACCAGGATTTGAACCGACGATCTTATAATTGTGACCGGGGAATGCTACCCCTGGGCCACCAGAACAAGAAAAGCAGTCCTTGACTCTGCTATATTTCACACAAAGCTGGTTCAACGAGCTTATGGCGCCGTGAACCTCTAATGGGGACCACGAGTGCCGCTTAGGTGATCAGACCAACATTTTACCAAATGCGGCTTCGAAACAAGAAGGATCCATATATATTTTATTATCCCAATAAAGCACGCGGACTTCTACATTTAATCAACACTTCACCCTACCAGGATTCAAACCCACGATCTTATAATTGTGACCGGGGTATGCTACCTCTGGGCCACCAGGACAATAAAAGCAGTCCTAGACTCTACTATATTTCACACAAAGTCTGTTCAACAGGTTTATGGCATGAACCACCATGGGGACCACCCCGTGCCGCTTAGGTGATCAGAGCAATGTTTTGCAAATGCGACCCCGAAACACGAGGATCATATATATTTCATTAGCAATAAAGCATCGCGGACTTCTACATATAATCAACACCTCACCCCACCAGTTTTTGAACCCACGATCTTAAAAATGTGACCGGGGAACGCTACCTCTGGGCCACCAGTTCAATAAAAGCAGTTCTAGACTCTGCTATATTTCACACAAAGCCTGTTCAACGAGCTTATGGCGCCGTGAACCTCTAATGAGGACCACCCGTGCCTCTTAGGTGATCAGAGCAACGTTTTACCAAATGCTGCTTCAAAACACGAGGAGCCATATATATTTCATTAGCCCAATAAAGCACGCGGACCTCTTCATATAATCAACACCTCACCCCACGAGGATTCGAACCAACGATCTTCTAATTGTGACCGGGGAATGCTACCTCTGGGCCACCAGGACAATAAAGCAGTCCTAGACTTTGCTATATTTCACACAAAGCCTGTTCAACGAGCTTATGGCGCCGTGAACCTCTAATGGGGACCACCCATGCCACTTAGGTGATCAGAGCAACGTTTTACCAAATGCGGCTTCGAAACACGAGGATCCATATATATTTCATTAGCCCAATAAAGCACACGGACTTCTTCATATAATCAACACCTCACCACACCAGGATTCGAACCCACGATCTTCTAATTGTGACCGGGGAACGCTACATCTGGGCCACCAGGACAATAAAAGCAGTCCTAGACTCTGCTATATTTCACACAAAGCCTGTTCAACGAGCTTATGGCGCCGTGGGACCACTATAGGGGACCACCCGTGCCGCTTAGGTGGAGAGAGCAACGTTTTACCAAATTTGGCTTGGGAACTCGAGGATCCATATATATTTCATTAATCCAATAAAGCACGCGGACTTCTACATATAATCGACACCTCACCCCACCAGGATTTGAACCCACGGTTTTATAATTGTGACCGGGGAACGGTACCTCTGGGCCACCAGGACAATAAAAGCAGTCCTACACTCTGCTATATTTCACACAAATCCTGTTCAACGAGCTTATGGCGCCGTGAACCTCTAATAGCGACCACCCGTTCTGCTTAGGTGATCAGAGCAACGTTTTACCAAATGCGGCTTCGAAACACGAGGATCCATATATATTTCATTAGCCCAATAAAGCACGTGGACTTCTTTATATAATCAACACCTCACCCCACCAGGATTCGAACCCATGATCTTATAATTGTGACTGGGGAACGCTACCTCTGAGCCACCAGGACACTATAAGCAATCCTAGACTCTGTTATATTTCACACAAAGCCTGTTCAACGAGCTTATGGTGCCGTGGGACCACTATAGGGGACCACCCGTGCCGCTTCGGTGGAGAGAGCAACGTTTTACCAAACCTGGCTTGGAAACTCGAGGATCCATATATATTTCATAAGCCCAATAAAGCACACGGACTTCTACATATAATAAACACCTCACCCCACCAGGATTTGAACCCACGATCTTATAATTGTGACCGAGGGAATGCTACCTCTGGGCCACCAGGACAATAAAAAGCAGTCCTACACTCTGCTATGTTCCACAAATCCTGTTCAGCGAGCTTGTAGGCGCGTGAACCTCTAATGGGACCACCAGTGCCGCTTAGGTGATCAGGCAACGTTTTTACCAATGCGGCGAAACCACCGAGGATCCAAATATATTTCATTAGCCCAATAAAGCACGCGGACTTCTACATATAATCAACACCTCACCCCACCAGGATTCAAACCCACGATCTTATAATTGTGACCGGGGTATGCTACCTCTGGGCCACCAGGACAATAAAAGCCGTCCAAGTCTCTACTATATTTCACACAAAGCCTGTTCAACGACCTTATGGCTCCATGAACCACTAATGGGGACCTCCTGTGCCGCTTAGGTGATCAGAGCAACGTTTTACCAAATCCGGTTTCGAAACACGAGGATCCATATATATTTCATTAGCCCAATAAAGCACGCAGACTTCTACATATAATCAACACCTCACCCCACCAGGATTTGAACCCACGATCTTAAAATTGTGACCGGGGGACGCTACCTCTGGGCCACCAGAACAATAAAAGCAGTCCTACACTCTGCTATATTTCACACAAAGCCTGTTCAACGAGATTATGGCGCAGTGAACCTCTAATAGGGACCACCTGTGCCGCGTAGGTGATCAGAACAACGTTTTACCAAATCCGGCTTGGAAATACGAGGATCCATATATATTTCATAAGCCCAATGAAGCACGCGGACTTCTACATATAATCAACACCTCACCCCACCAGGATTTGAACCCATGATCTTATAAATGTGACCGGGGAACGCTACCTCTGGGCCACCAGTTCAATATAAGGAGTCCTAGACTCTGCTATATTTCACACAAAGCCTGTTCAACGAGCTTATGGCGCCGTGAACCTCTAATGAGGACCACCCGTGCCTCTTAGGTGATCAGAGCAACGTTTTACCAAATGCTGCTTCAAAACACGAGGATCCATATATATTTCATTAGCCCAATAAAGCACGCGGACCTCTTCATATAATCAACACCTCACCCCACGAGGATTCGAACCCACGATCTTCTAATTGTGACCGGGATATGCTACCTCTGGGCCACCAGGACAATAAAAGCAGTCCTAGACTCTACTATATTTCACACAAAGCCTGTTTAACGACCTTATGGCGCCATGAACCTCTAATGGGGACCACCCATGCCCCTTAGGTGATCAGAGCAACGTTTTACCATATCCGGCTTGGAAACACGAGCATCCATATATATTTCATTAGCCCATTAAAGCACTCGGACTTCTACATATAATCAACACCTCACCCCATCAGGATTTGAACCCACGATCTTATAATTGTGACCTGGGAATGCTACCTCTGGGCCACTAAGACAACAAAAGCAGTCCTAGACTCTGCTATATTTCACACAAGCCTGATCAACGAGCTTTTGGCCCCGTGAACCTGTAATGGGGACCACCCGTGCCGCTTAGGTGATCAGAGCAACGTTTTACCAAATGCGGCTTCGAAACACGAGGATCCATATATATTTCATTAGCCCAATAAAGCACGTGGACTTCTACATATAATCAACACCTCACCCCACCAGGATTTGAACCCACGATCTTAAAATTGTGACCGGGGGACGCTACCTCTGGGCCACCAGAACAATAAAAGCAGTCCTACACTCTGCTATATTTCACACAAAGCCTGTTCAACTAGCTTATGGCGCCGTGAACCTCTAATGGGGACCACCCGTGCCGCTTAGGTGATCAGAGCAACGTTTTACCAAATGCGGCTTCGAAACATAGGGATCCATATATATTTCATTAGCCCAATAAAGCACGTGGATTTCTTCATATAATCAACACCTCACCCTACCAGGATTTGAACCCACGATCTTCTAATTGTGACGGGGGAACGCTACCTCTGGGCCACCAGGACAATAAAAGCAGTCCTAGACTCTGTTATATTTCAAACAAAGCCTGTTCAACGAGCTTATGGCGCCGTGAACCTCTAATGGGGACCACCCATGCCGCTTAGGTGATCAGACCAACGTTTTACCAAATGCGGCTTCGAAACAAGAAGGATCCATATATATTTCACTAGCCCAATAAAGCACGCGGACTTCTACATATAATCAACACCTCACCCCACCAGGATTTGAACCCACGATCTTATAATTGTGACCGGGGAACGCTACCTCTGGGCCACCAGGACAATAAAAGCAGTCCTAGAACTCTGCTATATATCACACAAAGCCTGTTGAACGAGCTTATGGCGCCGTGAACCTCTAATGGGGACCACCCATGCCGCTTAGGTGATCAGAGCAACGTTTTACCAAATGCGGCTTCGAAACACGAGGATCCATATATATTTTATTAGCCCAATAAAGCACGCGGACTTCTTCATATAATCAACACCTCACCACATCAGGATTCGAACCCACGATCTTCTAATTGTGACCGGGGAACGCTACCTCTGGGCCACCAGGTCAATAAAAGCAGTCCTAGACTCTGCTATATTTCACACAAAGCCTGTTCAACGAGCTTATGGCGCCGTGGGACCACTATAGGGGACCACCCGTGCCGCTTAGGTGGATAGAGCAACGTTTTACCAAATCTGGCTTGGAAACTCGAGGATCCATATATATTTCATTAGCCCAATAAAGCACGCGGACTTCTACATATTATCGACACCTCACCCCACCAGGATCTGAACCCACGGTCTTATAATTGTGACCGGGGAACGGTACCTCTGGGCCACCAGGACAATAAAAGCAGTCCTACACTCTGCTATATTTCACACAAATCCTGTTCAACGAGCTTATGGCGCCGTGAACCTCTAATAGGGACCACCGTGCTGCTTAGGTGATCAGAGCAACGTTTTACCAAATGCGGCTTCGAAAAACGAGGATCCAAATATATTTCATTAGCCCAATAAAGCTCTCGGACTTCTACATATAATCAACACCTCACCCCACCAGGATTTGAACCACCGATCGTATAAATGTGACCGGGGAACGCTACCTCTGGGCCACCAGTTCAATAAAAGCAGTCCTAGACTCTGCTATATTTCACACAAAGCCTGTTCAACTAGCTTATGGCACCGTGAACCTCTAATGGGGACCACCCGTGCCGCTTAGGTTATCAGAGCAACGTTTTACCAAATCCGGCTTCGAAACACGAGGATTCATATATATTTCATTAGCCCAATAAAGCACGCGGACTTCTACATATAATCAACACCTCACCCCACCAGGATTCAAACCCACGATCTTATAATTGTGACCGGGATATGCTACCTCTGGGCCACCAGGACAATAAAAGCAGTCCTAGACTCTACTATATTTCACACAAAGCCTGTTCAGCGACCTTATGGCGCCATGAACCTCTACTGGAGACCACCCGTGCCCCTTACGTGATCAGAGCAACGTTTTACCATATCCGGCTTCGAAACACGAGCATCCATATATATTTCATTAGCCCAATAAAGCACGCGGACTTCTACATATAATCAACACCTCACCCCACCAGGATTTGAACCCACGATCTTATAATTGTGACCGGGAAACGCTACCTCTGGTCCACAGGACAATAAAAGCAGTGCTAGACTCTGCTATATTTCACACAAAGCCTGTTCAACGAGCTTATGGCGCCATGAACCTCTAATGGGGAACACCAGGACCTCTTAAGTGATCAGAGCAAAGTTTTACCAAATGCGGCTTCGAAGCACGAGGATTCATATATATTTCATTAGCCCAATAAAGCACGCGGACTTTTTCATATAATCAACACCTCACCCCACCAGGATTCAAACCCACGATCTTCTAATTGTGACCGGGGAACGCTACCTCTGGGCCACGAGGACACTAAAAGCAGTCCTAGACTCTGCTATATTTCACACAAAGCCTGTTCAACGAACTTATGGCGCCGTGAACCTCTAATGGGGACCACCCGTGCCGCCAGGTGATCAGAGCAACGTTTTACCGTCACGGCGAAACCTGAGGATCCATATATATTTCATTAGCCCAATAAAACCGTGGACTTCTTTATATAATCAACACCTCACCCCACCAGGATTCGAACCCACAATCTTATAATTGTGACTGGGGAACGCTACCTCTGAGCCACCAGGACACTATAAGCAATCCTAGACTCTGTTATATTTCACACAAAGCCTGTTCAACGAGCTTATGGCGCCGTGGGACCACTATAGGGGACCACCCGTGCCCCTTAGGTGATCAGAGCAACGTTTTACCATATCCGGCTTGGAAACACGAGCATCCATATATATTTCATTAGCCCATTAAAGCACTCGGACTTCTACATATAATCAACACCTCACCCCACCAGGATTTGAACCCACGATCTTATAATTGTGACCGGGGAATAGTACCTCTGGGCCACTAAGACAATAAAAGCAGTCCTAGACTCTGCTATATTTCACACAAAGCCTGTTCAACGAGCTTATGGCGCCGTGAACCTCTGATGGGGACCACCCGTGCTGTTTAGGTGATCAGAGCAACGTTTTACCAAATGCGGCTTCGAAACACGAGGATGCAAATATATTTTATAGCCCAATAAAGCACTCGGACTTCGACATATAATCAACACCTCACCCCACCAGGATTCAAACCCAGGATCTTATAATTGTGACCGGGATATGCTACCTCTGGGCCATTAGGACAATAAAAGCAGTCCTAGACTCTACTATATTTCACACAAAGCCTGTTCAACGACCTTATGGCGCCATGAACCTCTAATGGGGACCACCCGTGCAGCTTAGGTGATCAGAGCAACGTTTTACCAAATGCGGCTACGAAACAAGAAGGATCCATATATATTTCATTAGCCCAATAAAGCACGCGGATTTCTACATATAAACACCTCACCCCACCAGGTTGAACCCACGATCGTATAATTGTGACCGGGGAATGCTACCTCTGAACCTGGGACACTAAAAGCAGTCCTAGACTCTGCTATATTTCACACAAGGCCTGTTCAACGAGCTTATGGTGCCGTGAACCTCTAATGGGGACCACCCGTGCCGCTTAGGTGATCAGAGCAACATTTTACCAAATGCGGCTTCGAAACCCGCGGATCCATATATATTTCATTAGCCCAATAAAGCACGCGGACTTCTACATATAATCAACACCTCACCTCACCAGGATTTGAACCCACGATCTTATAATTGTGACCGGGGAATGCTACCTCTGGGCCACTAGGACAATAAAAGCAGTCCTAGACTCTGCTGTATTTCACACAAAGCCTGTTCAACGAGCTTATGGCGCTGTGAACCACTATAGGAGACCACCCGTGCCGCTTAGGTGATGAGAGCAACGTTTTACCAAATGCGGCTTCGAAACACGAGGATCCATATATATTTCATTAGCCCAATAAAGCAAGCGGACTTCTTCATATAATCAACACCTCACCCCACCAGGATTCGAACCCACGATCTTCTAATTGTGACCGGGGAACGCTACCTCTGGGCCACCAGGACACTAAAAGCTGTCCTAGACTCTGCTATATTTCACAAAGCCTGTTCAACGAGCTTATAGCGCCGTGAACCTCTAATGGGGACCACCCGTCCGGCTTAGGTGATCAGAGCAACGCTTAACCCAATGCGGCTTCGAAACACGAGAATCCATATATATTTCATTAGCCCAATAAAGCACGCGGACTTCTACATATAACCAACACCTCACCCCACCAAGATTTGAACCCACGATCATATAATTGTGACCGGGGAACGCTACCTCTGGGCCACTAGGACAATAAAAGCAGTCCTAGACTCTGCTATATTTCACACAAAGCCTGTTCAACGAGTTTATGGCGCTGTGAACCACTATATGGGACCACCCGTGCCGCTTAGGTGATCAGAGCAACGTTTTACCAAATGCGGCTTCGAAACACGAGGATCCATATATATTTCATTAACCCAATAAAGCAAGCGGACTTCTACATTTAATCAACACCTCAACCCACCAGGATTTGAACCCACGATCTTATAATTGTGACCGGGGAACGCTACCTTTGGGCCAACAGGACAATAAAAGCAGTCCTAGACTCTGCTATATTTCACACAAAGCCTGTTCAACGAGCTTATGGCTGCCGTGAACCTCCTAATAGGGACCACCCATGCCGCTTAGGTGATCAGAGCAATGTTTTTACCAAATCTTGACCGAAACACGAGGATCCATATATATTTCATTAGCCCAATAAAACACGCGGACTTCTACATATAATCAACACCTCACCCCACCAGGATTTGAACCCATGATCTTATAATTGTGACGGGGGAACGCTACCTCTGGGCCACCAGGACAATAAAAGCAGTCCTAGACTCTGCTATATTTCACACAAAGCCTGTTCAACGAGCTTATGGCGCCGTGAACCTCTAATGGGGACCACCCGTGCCGCTTAGGTGATCAGAGCAACGCTTAACCAAATGCGGCTTCGAAACATGAGGATCCATATATATTTCATTAGCCCAATAAAGCACGCGGACTTCTACATATAATCAACACCTCACCCCACCAGGATTTGAACCCACGATCTTATAATTGTGACCGGGGAATGCTACCTCTGGGCCACCAGGACACTAAAAGCAGTCCTAGACTCTGCTATATTTCACACAAACACTGTTCAACGAGCTTTTGGCGCCGTGAACCTCTAATGGGGACCACCCATGCCGCTTAGATGATCAGAGCAACGTTTTACCAAATGCAGCTTCGAAACACGCGGATCCATATATATTTCATTAGCCCAATAAAGCACGCGGACTTCTACATTTAATCAACACCTCACCCCACCAGGATTTGAACCCACGATCTTATAATTGTGACCGGGGGACGCTACCTCTGGGCCGCCAGGACAATAAAAGCAGTCCTAGACTCTGCTATATTTCACACAAAGCCTGTTCAACGAGCTTATGGCGCCGTGAACCTCTAATGGGGAACACCCGTGCCGCTTAGGTGATCAGAGCAACGTTTTACCAAATGCAGCTTCTCAACACGAGGATCCATATATATTTCATTAGCCCAATAAAGCATGCGGACTTCTTCATATAATGAACACCTCACCCCACCAGGATTCGAACCCACGATCTTCTAATTGTGACCGGGGAACACTACCTCTGGGCCACCAGGACACTGAAAGCATTCCTAGACTCTGCTATAGTTCACACAAAGCCTGTTCAACGAGCTTTTGGCGCCGTGAACCTCTAATGGGGACCACCCGTGCCGCTTAGGTGATCAGAGCAACGTTTTACCAAATGCGGCTTCGAAACCCGAGGATCCATATATTTTTCAATAGCCCAAAAAAGCACGCAGACTTCTACATATAATCAACACCTCACCCCACCAGGATTTGAACCCACGATCTTATAATTGTGACCGGGGAATGCTACCTCTGGGCCACCAGGACAATGAAAGCAGTCCTAGACTCTGCTATATTTCACACAAAGCCTGTTCAACGAGCTTATGGCGCCGTGAACCTCTAATGGGGACCACCCGTGCCGCTTAGGTGATCAGAGCAACGCTTAACCCAATGCGGCGTCGAAACACGAGGATCCATATATATTTCATTAGCCCAATAAAGCACGCGGACTTCTACATTTAACCAACACCTCACCCCACCAGGATTTGAACCCACGATCTTATGATTGTGACCGGGGAATGCTACCTCTGGGCCACCAGGACACTAAAAGCAGTCCTGAACTCTGTTATATTTCACAAAAAGCCTGTTCAATGAGCTTATGGCGCCGTGAACCTCTAATGGGGACCACCCGTGGCGCTTAGGTGATCAGAGCAACGTTTTACCAAATCCGGCTTCGAAAAACGAGTATCCATATATATTTCATTAGCCCAATAAAGCATGTAGATTTCTACATATAATCAACACCTCACCTCACCAGGAGTCAAACCCAAAATCTTATAATTGTGACGAGGGGACGCTACCTCTGGGCCACCAGGACAATAAAAGCAGTCCTAGACTCTACAATTTTTTCACACAAAGCCTGTTCAACGACCTTGCTAAACATGCCCAGGCCTCTAATGGGGACCACCCGTTGCCGCTTAGGTGATCAGAGCAACGTTTGGCAATGCGGCTTCAGAAACGAGGATCCATATATATTTCATTAGCCCAATATGCGGACTTCTACATATAATCAACACCTCACCCCACCAGGATTTGAACCCACAATCATATAATTGTGACCGGGGGACGCTACCTCTGGGCCACCAGGACAATAGAAACAGTCCTAGACTCTGCTATATTTCACACAAAGCCTGTTCAACGAGCTTATGGCGCCGTGAACCTCTAATGGGGACCACCCGTGCTGCTTAGGTGATCAGACCAAAATCTTACCAAATGCGGCTTCGAAACAAGAAGGATCCATATATATTTCATTAGCCCAATAAAGCACGCTTACTTCTACATATAATCAACACCTCACCCCACCAGGATTTGAACCCACGATCTTATAATTGTGACCGGGGAATGCTACCACTGGGCCACTAGGACAATAAAAGCAGTGCTAGACTCTACTATATTTCACACAAAGCCTGTTCAACGAGCTTATGGCGCTGTGAACCACTATAGGGGACCACCCGTGCCGCTTAGGTGATCCGAGCAACGTTTAACCATATGCGGCTTCGAAACCCGAGGATCCATATATATTTCATTAGTCCAATAAAGCACGCAGACTTCTACATATAATCAACGCCTCACCCCACCAGGATTTGAACCCACGATCTTATAATTGTGACCGGGGAGCGCTACCTCTGGGCCACCAGGACAATAAAAGCAGTCCTAGACTCTGCTATATTTCACACAAAGCCTGTTCAACGACTTTATGGCGCCATGAACCTCTAATGGGGACCACCCGTGCCGCTTAGGTGATCAGAGCAACGTTTTACCAAATCCGGTTTCGAAACCCGAGGATCCATGTATATTTCATTAGCCCAATAAAGTACGCGGACTTCTACATTTAATCAACACCTCACCCCACCAGGATTTGAACCCACGATCTTATAATTGTGACCGAGAGCGCTGCCTCTGGGCCACCAGGACAATAAAAGCAGTCCCTGAACTCTGCTATATTTCACCTGAAAGCCTGTTCAACGAGTTTATGGTAGCTGTGAACCACTATGAGGACCACCCGTGCGGCTTAGGTGATCCAGGCAACGTTTTGCAAATGCGGCTTCAAAACGAGGATCCGCCTTATATTTCATTAACCCAATAAAGCATGCGGACTTCTACATATAATCAACACCTCACCCCACCAGGATTTGAACCCACAATCATATAATTGTGACCGGGGGACGCTACCTCTGGGCCACCAGGACAATAGAAGCAGTCCTAGACTCTGCTATATTTCACACAAAGCCTGTTCAACGAGCTTATGGCGCCGTGAACCTCTAATGGGGACCACCCGTGCTGCTTAGGTGATCAGACCAAAATTTTACCAAATGCGGCTTCGAAACCCGAGGATCCATATATATTTCATTAGTCCAATAAAGCACGCAGACTTCTACATATAATCAAAGCCTCACCCCACCAGGATTTGAAGCCACGATCTTATAATTGTGACCGGGGAACGCTACCTCTGGGCCACCAGGACAATAAAAGCAGTCCTAGACTCTACTATATTTCACACAGAGCCTGTTCAGCGACCTTATGGCGCCATGAACCTCTAATGGGGACCACCCGTGCCGCTTAGGTGATCAGAGCAACGTTTTACCAAATCCGGTTTCGAAACACGAGGATCCATATATATTTCATTAGCCCAATAAAGCACGCGGACTTTTACATTTAACCAACACCTCACCCTACCAGGATTTGAACCCACGATCTTATAATTGTGACCGGGAAACGCTACCTCTGGGCCACTAGGACAATAAAAGTAGTCCTAGACTCTGCTATATTTCACACAAAGCCTGTTCAACTTGCTTATGGCACCGTGAACCTCTAATTGGGACCACCCGTGCCGCTTAGGTGATTAGTGCAACGTTTTACCAAATCCGGCTTCGAAACAAGGAGGATCCAAAAATATTTCATTAGCCCAATAAATCACTCGGACTTCTACATATAATGAACAACTCACCCTACCAGGATTCAAACCCACGATCTTATAATTGTGACCGAGGTATGCTACCTCTGGGCCACCAGGACAATAAAAGCAGTCCTAGACTCTACTATTTTTCACACAAATCCTGTTCAACGACCTTATGGCGCCATGAACCTCTAATGGGGACCACCCGTGCCGCTTAGGTGATCAGAGCAACGTTTTACCAAATGCGGCTTCGAAACACGAGGATCCATATATATTTCATTTACCCAATAAAGCACGCGGACTTCTACATATAATCAACACCTCACCCCACCAGGATTTGAACCCACAATCTTATAATTGTGACCGGGGGACGCTACCTCTGGGCCACCAGGACAATAGAAGCAGTCCTAGACTCTGCTATATTTCACACAAAGCCTGTTCAACGAGTTTATGGCGCTGTGAACCACTATAGGGGACCACCCGTGCCGCTTAGGTGATCAGATGACGCATTTTTTGCAAATCTTGACGAAACAAGAAGGATCCATATATATTTCATTTGCCCAATAAAAACCTGTGGGACTTCTACATATAATCAACACCTCACACCCCACCAGAGTTTGAACCCACGATCTTATAATTGCTGGCGGGAAACGCTACCTCTGGGCCACAGGACAATAAAAGCAGTCCTAGACTCTGCTATATTTCACACAAAGCCTGTTCAACGAGTTTATGGCGCTGTGAACCACTATAGGGGACCACCCGTGCCGCTTAGGTGATCAGAGCAACGTTTTACCAAATGCGGCTTCGAAACAAGAAGGATCCATATATATTTCATTAGCCCAATAAAGCACGCGGACTTCTACATATAATCAACACCTCACCCCACCAGGATTTGAACCCACAATCTTATAATTGTGACCGGGGGACGCTACCTCTGGGCCACCAGGACAATAGAAGCAGTCCTAGACTCTGCTATATTTCACACAAAGCCTGTTCAACGAGCTTATGGTGCCGTGAACCTCTAATGGGGACCACCCGTGCTGCTTAGGTGATCAGACCAACATTTTACCAAATGCGGCTTCGAAACAAGAAGGATCCATATATATTTCATTAGCCCAATAAAACACGCGGACTTCTACATTTAATCAACACCTCACCCGCAGGATTTGAACCTTCCCACGATCTTATAATTGTGACCGGGGGGCCTTCTCTGGGCCACTAGGACAATAAAAGCAGTCCTAGACTCTGCTATATTTCACACAAAGCCTGTTCAACGAGTTTATGGCGCTGTGAACCACTATAGGGGACCACCCGTGCCGCTTAGGTGATCAGAGCAACGTTTTACCAAATGCGGCTTCGAAACACGAGGATCCATATATATTTCACTAACCCAATAAAGCACGCGGACTTCTACATTTAATCAACACCTCAACCCACCAGGATTTGAACCCACGATCTTATAATTGTGACCGGGGAACGCTACCTTTGGGCCAACAAGACAATAAAAGCAGTCCTAGACTCTGCTATATTTCACACAAACACTGTTCAACGAGCTTATGGCGCCGTGAACCTCTAATGGGGACCACCCATGCCGCTTAGGTGATCAGAGCAACGTTTTACCAAATGCGGCTTCGAAACACGAGGATCCATATATATTTCATTAGCCCAATAAAGCACACGGACTTCTTCATATAATCAACACCTCACCCCACCAGGATTCGAAACCACGATCTTCTAATTGTGACCGGGGAATGCTACCTCTGGGCCACCAGGACAATAAAAGCAGTCCTAGACTCTGCTATATTTCACACAAAGCCTGTTCAACGAGCATATGGCGCTGTGAACCACTATAGGGGACCACCCGTGCCGCTTAGGTGATCAGAGCAACGTTTTACCAAATGCGGCTTCGAAACGCGAGGATCCATATATATATTTCATTAGCCCAATAAAGCACGCGGAGTTCTACATATAATCAACACCTCATCCCACCAGGATTTGAACCCACGATCTTATAATTGTGACCGGGGGATGCTACCTCTGGGCCACCAGGTACAATAAAAGCAGTCCTAGACTCTGCTATATTTCACACAAAGCCTGTTCAACGAGCTTAAGGCACCGTAAACCTCTAATGAGACCACCCATGCGCTTAGATGATCAGAGCAACGTTTTGCCAAATGCAGCTTCAGAAACCGCCAGATCCTTATATATTTCATTAGCCCAATAAAGCTATAGCGGACTTCCATTTAATCAACCTCACCCCACCAGGATTTGAACCCGCGATCTTATATGGTGTGACCTGGGAACACCACCTCTGGGCCTCCAGGAAAATAAAAGCAGTCCTAGACTCTGCTATATTTCACACAAAGCCTGTTCAGCGAGCTTATGTCGCCGTGAACCTCTAATGGGGACCACCCGTGCCGCTTAGGTGATCAAAGCAACGTTTTACCAAATGCGGTTTCAAAACACGAGGGTCCATATATATTTCATTAGCCCAATAAAGCACGCGGACTTCTACATATAATCAACACCTAAACCTACCAGGATTTGAACCCGCGATCTTATAATTGTGACCGGGGAACGCTACCTCTGGGCAACCAGGACAATAAAAGCAGTCCTAGACTCTGCTATATTTCACACAAAGCCTGTTCAACGAGTTTATGGCGCTGTGAACCACTATAGGGGACCACCCGTTCCGCTTAGGTGATCAGAGCAACGTTTTACCAAATGCGGCTTCGAAACACGAGGATCCATATATATTTCATTAACCCAATAAAGCACGCGGACTTCTACATATAATCAACACCTCACCCCACCAGGATTTGAACCCACAATCATATAATTGTGACCGGGGGACGCTACCTCTGAGCCACCAGGACAATAGAAGCAGTCCTAGACTCTGCTATATTTCACACAAAGCCTGTTCAACGAGCTTATGGCGCCGTGAACCTCTAATGGGGACCACCCGTGCTGCTTAGGTGATCAGACCAAAATTTTACCAAATGCGGCTTCGAAACAAGAAGGATCCATATATATTTCAATAGCCTAATAAAGCACGCTTACTTCTACATATAATCAACACCTCACCCCACCAGGATTTGAACCCACGATCTTATAATTGTGACCGGGGAATGCTACCACTGGGCCACTAGGAC
>NW_024742760.1:0-8147 GCF_018991925.1 Homarus americanus
GTGGATTATGGGGTACAGAAACCTCTCCCATATTTATGGCGGTGGATTATGGGGTACAGAAACCTCTCCCATATTTGTGTCGGGTGGATTATGGGGTATAGAAACCTCTCCCATATTTATGGCGGTGGATTATGGGGTACAGAAACCTCTCCCATATTTATGTCTTGTGGATTATAGGGCACAGAAACGTCTCCCATATTTATGTGGGGTGGATTATGGGGTACAAAAACCTCTCCCATATCTATAGGGGGTGGATTAAGGGGTACAGAAACCTCTCCCATATTTATGGGGGGTGGATTATGGGGTACAGAAATCTCTCCCATATTTATGTCGGGTGGATTATAGGGTACAGAAACCTCTCCCATATTTATGTGGGGTGGATTATGGGGTATAGAAACCTTTCCCATATTTATGGGGGGTGGATTATAGAGTACAGAAAACTCTCCCATATTTATGTTGGGTGAATTAAGGGGTACAGAAACCTCTCCCATATTTATTAGGGGTGGTTTATGGGGTACAGAAACCTCTCCCATATTTATGTGGGGTGGATTATGGGGTACAGAAACCTCTCCCATATTTATGGGGGGTGGATTATGGGGTACAGAAACCTCTCCCATATTTATGTGAGGTGGTATTATGGGGTACAAAAACTTCTCCCATATGTATGGGGGGTGGATTAAGGGGTACAAAAACCTCTCCCATATTTATGGGGGGTCGATTATGGGGTACAGAAACCTCTCCCATATTTATGTCGGGTGGATTATGGGGTACAGAAACCTCTCCCATATTTATGTGGGGTGGATTATGGGGTACAGAAACCTCTCCCATATTTATGTGGGGTGGATTATGGGGTACAGAAACCTCTCCCATATTTATGGGGGGGGTAGATTAAGGGGAACAAGGACCTCTCCCTTATTTATGGGGGGTGGGTTATGGGGTACAGAAATCTCTCCCATATTTATGTCGGGTGGATTATGGGGTACGGAAACCTCTCCCATATTTATGTCGGGTGGATTATGGTGTACGGAAACCTCTCCCATATTTATAGGGGGTGGATTATGGGGTACAGAAACCTCTCCCATATTTATGTGGGGTGAATTATGGGGTATAGAAACCTCTCCCATATTTATGTGGGGTGGATTATGGGGTACAGAAACCTCTCCCATATTTATGGGGGGTGGATTATGGGGTACAGAAACCTCTCCCATATTTATGGGGTACAAAAGTTGCCATATTTATTATAATAAAATGTAAAACATTAAATATTTCCATTTAATGATCATTCATTACTTATAATGTAAGTTTCATAAACCACCTATTAATATCTTATTTAGTAATGGTTTACACAGTTGATTTAGTCCAAGTAAACTATTTTATACCTTACGTGATGTATCATGTTGAGGAGCACGTCTTCTATGAGGGTCAATAAACAGTAATAGTTTACCCTCAAATAATAAAAGTTTTCTTTGGTAAGTTAGTCATTCAGTCACCAGGCGGCACTACGGGTCAACCTGTGGTGACTAATAGTGGAGAGTTGTTCTTCCTTATTGGATATTCCTTGACAACAACAACAACACGCTTCACCATCTTGTATACTTCCGTCAATTTTCTCGTAAAACAGTTTATTTCTCCTCCTCCTGGACATTACAGCAAGTGTTTGGTGAGTTATTAAGGTGTGTTATATGACCTTGTTTACCTTAATACTGTATTATGACCTTTCCTGCTATGTGGAATGATAAAGATTCATTTTATGCCATAACGGGAAATTGATTACTACAATAGATTTAACTAATGTGTTTTTTATCTTGTTATAAAGGAATATGACCTTTATTTGAGTGGTAGGTTGATATTTATGGAGATATGACCACTTTAACACTAGTAACAGAGGTCAGCAGTGACATAAGCAAGCTTGCGGATGACACCAAAATAGGGTGGTAGATTAATTCAGGTCAGGATGCAAATGAACTATAGGAGGATTTAAATAAACTGCAGGAGTGGTCAGAGAAATGGCCAATGAAATTCATCACGAGCAAGTGCAGCGTACTTAATATTGGAAGAACAAATACTGTCAATGTATACAGCCTTAACAACATCAACCAGTGCGTTAATGTTTGAAATAAAGCAGTAGGTAGTAGGCAGGGAGGGACTACCGCCTGGGAAGATATTGGAAGCATAATGTGTTGTCTAATGGTAGACCCTGCTGCCATATGTGACCAAGTCCCAGGTTGATGATCTGTCTTTCTGCCTCAGTTACACACAATTGCAGGGTCTCAATTGTTTCTCTTACTATTGACAAGACAACATACTGTACATATAGCGTTTCTAACTATTGATTATTAATATTTTTTCTTTATTATCATTATTACAGTGTTGTTATTAATATTATTATTGTTATTATTATTTTATTTTACTTTTAATTATAAATTTTATTTACTATGAATTACTATTATTATTATTAAATTTTCGCCCCCAGGCCCCGATGTGGGTCAGTGACCTGTGCCCAGGTGGGCTAATCACCTTAAAAAAAAAAACAAAAAAAAAAACAGAGTATTGGGTTTTATATCTAGAAGTGTAAGTAACAAGAGTGCAGAGGTCTTATTGCAACTATATCTTGCGCTAGTCAGGCCGCACCTCGATTATGCTGTTCAGTTCTGTGCTCATTACAGAATGGATATCAATTCACTGGAGTCGGTAGCGAAGAAATTATTTAAAATGACTGGACCTAGAAACCTTCCATATCAGGATAGGTTAAAGAAACTAAACTTGCATTCCCTAGAAAGCCGAAGAGTGAGGGGAGATATGATAGAAGTATTTAAGTGGGTGAAAGGAATCAATAAAGGGGATATAGATAAAGTTCTTATAATATCCGAGCAGGATAGGACTCGTAGCAACAGATTTAAGTTGGATAAGTTTAGGTTTAGGAGGGAGCTAGGAAGGAACTGGTTTACAAATAGGGTGGTGGACGAGTGGAACAAGCTTAGCAACTTTGTAGTAAGTGCTGGAACGCTGGAAAGTTTTAAAAAGATTCATGGATGATAGAGAGTGGTAGTAACTCTCGACAGGAGCTGCCATGCACAGGCCAACCGGCCTATTGCAGACTGCTTATGTTCTTATGTTCTTATGGTTAAAGATAGGGCAGTCCGTTACTGGGTGACGATGTGTCATAAACCCTCATTAGCTGTAATTAAACCTTTGTAATTACGTTTAGAATATTTTCACTTTACACAAGTTGATTTAGTCACTTGTAGTTTTCATTTATAAATTGTACTTTTTATAAGAATATTATCTAAGGCAAAATATTTTGTTTCAGATACTGTGATGTTACATCTCAAGACCAAGTGTAATTAAGTAGAAGTTCACAATGTCAAGCAGAGATAAAAAGTTCTCCTGTGAGGAATGTGGCAAACAGTTTTGCTTAAAGTCTACTCTTCAGAAACATTTACTTGTGCACAATGGTATGAAGGAGTTTGAATGTGAGGAATGTGGGAAACATTTGTCATCTAAGAGTCATCTCAAAAGACACATTCTTGGACACAGTGGTGTAAGAAATTTTGAATGTGAGGAATGTGGAAAATGTTTCTCCCAGAAGAGATATCTCAAGGCACACATTCTTGGACACAGTGGTATTAAGAATTTTGAATGTGAGGAATGTGGGAAACATTTTGCAAAAAAGGGTACTCTCAAAACACACATTCTTGGACACAGTGGTATAAAGAAGTTTAAATGTGAGGAATGTGGGAAACATTTTACAGAAAGGGGTACTCTCAATACACACATTCTTGGACACAGTGGTGTAAAGAAATTTAAATGTGAGGAATGTGGGAAGCATTTTGCACAAAAGGGTACTCTCAAAAGACACATTCTTGGACACATTGGCATAAAGGAGTTTAAATGTGAGGAATGTGGGAAACATTTTGCACTAAAGTTTACTCTAAAGACACACATTCTTGGACACAGTGGTATAAAGGAGTTTATATGTGAGGAATGTGGGAAACATTTTGCAGAAAGGAGTACTCTCAATAAACACATTCTCGTACACAGTGGTATAAAAGAGTTTAAATGTGAGGAATGTGGGAAACATTTTGCACGAAAGAGTGCTCTCAAAACACACATTCTTGGACACAGTGGTATAAAGGAGTTTGAATGTGAGGAATGTGGGAAATGTTTCTCCCGGAAGGAAAATCTCAAACGTCATAAACGTGTGCATGAAAAAAACAGAATTCATTAAATGTTTGAATGACTTTAACAGAAGGTAAATGTGACTCATAAACTTGAATACAGTGATATACATCAATATAAAACCACTTGAACAAACTCTATGAATGTAGCAGAAATAAAGACAAGTGACAAATGCCATTTTTATAGATATTAAACACAAGTTATAATTATCTGCTCTTAAGATGTAAATTTCTTTACCAGACATGATAGAATATGTTAGAAAAATAAACTTGTGTTAGTTGAGTGGTATCCTATGAGTCTAGTAGAACTTGTACAATAATTTTGTTAACATGTAATGGTCACATGTAGACCCAGCCATGTTGATTTGGCTTGGTCAAGTCAGGTGATGTTGTTGACTTAGTCATGTCCTGTTGTCACTTGTGTATTGTACTAACATGTACTGTACATTACCAAGTGTGATGTACTAACATGTACTGTACATTACCAACTGTGATGTACTAACATGTACCGGTGGCTATCACCAACCGGGCTGCATTATCAAGATATCAAAGACAATAACTGTGATGTACTAACATGTACTGTACATTACCAACTGTGATGTACTCACATGTACTGTACATTACCAACTGTGATGTACTAACATGTACTGTGCATTACCAACTGTGATGTACTAACATGTACTGTACATTACCAACTGTGATGTATTAACATGTACTGTACATTACCAACTGTGATGTACTCACATGTACTGTACATTACCAACTGTGATGTACTAACATATACTGTACATTACCAACTGTGATGTACTAACATGTACTGTACATTGCCAACTGTGATGTACTAACATGTACTGTACATTACCAACTGTGATGTACTAACATGTACTGTACATTACCAACTGTGATGTACTAACATGTACTGTACATTACCAACTGTGATGTACTAACATGTACTGTACATTACCAACTGTGATTTACTAGTATGTACTGTACATTACCAACTGTGATGTACTGTCAGATGCTGCTCGGTACATCCCAAGGGCTCTGTGTAATATATAATGTATGTTCTTATGGTAATGTATAACATACATTCATGTTATGCTAATGTGTGTAATTTGTTGTATATAGTGAGTTGTTGTATATAATACATAATGGTGGTTGGGTGTGAAGTTGGCTTCTTGTACAAGGTGTTCCAAACTTGGGGTCTTGTGATGTTACTCCAATTATTAACTTATATGTTAATGTTAATTGAAGTAGTTTGAGGTGTCTACTTAATTGTCTTTTTGTTGTAACTTGTTGTAATTGTTTCATTACTAATTTGTGAATTAATGTAACTGTGATGTTATTAGCCACAATGCTTGGTGGGAGAGTTGAGGATGGAATGAAGGTAGAGAGAACCGGGAGGACTCACTGTAGACCAGACCTGTGTGTCTCGCTGCTTCACACAACTCAGTTGAGTTTAGGTCTGTGTGGATGGTCTTTGTCTGTGTGGATCTATCCTGTGAATCTACCTTGTAAATAATAATTGTACCAAGTACAGAAAGCAGGAGTTGGTGGCTATCCTTTGTCTTCCAGCACTGGTCCCCGTGAACACTTGACATGCACTGACTACTGTAGTAGGCCTCATGGGTTATTTGTTAGTGCTGTCAACTACAAACCCATAAGACACAGGTTCAGTGTTGTGGCCAGGCAGGGTTTGTGGGTCATTATCTTGTGGTGGTCTACACATAATATATGTAATATTATCTTTAATAAAAACATTAAATGATCAAATATATACTTGGCTGCTCACTAATGGAAGAATTAGAAGAGCTGTCATTTAAAATATATAAAATTAAGATAAATTGTTCAAGTTTAATGTAAATTTTATATCAATATTGTTAATAAAATGTTTGTTATAATTTATGTTTTATTATTCACATGAAAATATTGGGATGAAAAATAGTTCCTTTAAGATTGACTTATATGTTTGAGAGTAATATTTATCTGTCTGTCTTCTTTATTTATCTAACATATTTATGTGGGGTGGATTATGGGGTACAGAAACCTCTCCCATATTTATGTGGGGTGGATTATGGGGTACAGAAACCTCTCCCATATTTATGTGGGGTGGATTATGGGGTACAGAAAACTCTCCCATATTTATGGGGGGTGGATTATGGGGTACAGAAACCTCTCCCATATTTATGTCGGGTGGATTATAGGGTACAGAAACCTCTCCCACATTTATGTGGGGTGGATTATGGGGTACAGAAACCTCTCCCATATTTATGTGGGGTGGATTATGGGGTACAGAAACCTCTCCCATATTTATGTGGGGTGGATTTTGGGGTACAGAAACCTTTCCCATATTTATGGGGGTGGATTATGGGGTACAGAAACCTCTCCCATAACTATGGGGGTTGGATTATGGGGTACAGAAACCTTTCCCATACGGTGGGGTGGACGGGTGACATCTCTCCCATATTTATGTGGGGTGGATTATGGGGTACAGAAACCTCTCCCATATTTATGGCTGGTGGATAAATGGGTATAGAAACCTCTCCCATATTTATGGGGGTTGGATTAAGAGGTACAGAAACCTCTCCCATATATATGGGGGTGGATTATGGGGTACAGAAACGTCTCCCATATTTATGTCGGGTGGATTACAGGGTATAGAAAACATTCCCATATTTATGTAGGGTGGATTATGGGGTACAGAAACCTCTCCCTCATTTGTGGGGGGTGGATTATGGGGTACAGAAACTTTTCCCATATTTATGGGGGGTGGATTATGGGGTACAGAAACCTCTCCCATAATTATGGGGGTGGATTATGGGGTACAGAAACCTTTCCCATATTTATGGGGGGTGGATTATGGGGTACAGAAACCTCTCCCATATTTATGTGGGGTGGATTATGGGGTACAAAAACCTCTCCCATATATATGGCGGGTGGATAAAGGGGTACAGAAAACTCTCCCATTTTTATGGGGGTTGGATTAATGGGTACAGAAACCTCTCCCACATTTATGGGGGGTGGATTATAGGGTACAGAGACCTCTCCCATATTTATGTCGGGTGGATTATGGGGTACAGAAACCTCTCCCATATTTATGTGGGGTGGATTATGGGGTACAGAAACCTCTCCCATATTTATGTCGGGTGGATTATGGGGTACAGAAAACTCTCCCATATTTATGTCGGGTTGATTATGAGGAACAGAAACCTCTCCCATATTTATGTGGGGTGGATTATGGGTTACAGAAACCTCTCCCATATTTATGGGGGGTGGATTATGGGGTACAAGGACCTCTCCCATATATTTGGGGGGTGGGTTATGGGGGTACAGAAATCTCTCCCATATTTATGTCGGGTGGATTATGGGGTCCGGAAACCTCTCCCATATTTATGTCTGGTGGATTATGGTGTACGGAAACCTCTCCCATATTTATGGGGGGTGGATTATCCGGTACAGAAACCTCTCCCAAAATTATGTTGGGTGGATTATAGGGCACAGAAACTTCTCCCATATTTATGTGGGGTGGATTATGGGGTACAGAAACCTCTCCCATATTTATGTTGGGTGGATTATGGGGTACAGAAATCTCTCCGATATTTATGTCGGGTGGATTATGGGGTATAGAAACCTCTCCCATGTTTATGTCGGGTGGATTATGGGGTACAGAAACCTCTCCCATATTTATGTGGGGTGGATTATGTGGTACAGAAATCTCTCCCATATTTATGTTGAGTGGATTATGGGGTACAGAAAGCTCTCCTATATTTATGTCGGGTGGATTATGGGGTATAGAAACCTCTCCCATATTTATGTCGGGTGGATTATGGGGTACAGAAACCTCTCCCATATTTATGTCGGGTGGATTATGGGGTACAGAAACCTCTCTCATATTCATGGGGGGTGGATTAAGGGGTACAGAAACCTCTCCCATATTTATGTGGGTGGATTATGGGGTACTAAAACCTC
>NW_024742761.1:0-15040 GCF_018991925.1 Homarus americanus
ATATATTGAAGGGTTAAATGTTGTACTCTGTACAGTTTATACTTGGGTCAATAGAACCCAGAGGGTCCGTGTAAAGTGAAATCATGATAAGTGAACAACAGAACATATGGGATTAATTCCAATAAGAAACCGGCCCGACCCCAAACTCCACTTTTGAAGACACATAACTATGTTGTAGTAAAATAACATCTTAATTTTATGATGGTACATGCACAATTAATACTTAAGAGAAATAGAAATACAGTCGCAAGTTAATGTCCATTCAAATAATGGACTCAACTGCCTCCCTCTCACACTACACTGCGGCTCTTCCTCTCTGAGAAATTTTTGGGAAAACCACTAAATTTTAATAAATAATACCTCAAACTAAAGTTAGGATAATACAATTGACATTGCTGGATTCCTTGTAAGACCAGGAATATTTTGAATATAAATGTCATATATTTTTGCACAAAAGATAACATAGTTACCCAGAGAAAAATTTTATCTACAATTTGTATGTCTAATGCAAAATATATGATGTTTATATTCAAAAATATCCAAATTATAAGAATTCCAGCAATGTATATAATTTCTGACGGGTAATTTGTATGAATTTTATGAGCTAAAACAAATATCTTCAGTTAATAAAAAAAAAATAATCTTCACGACACTATCTGTCAATCAAAGTACCTTGCCTCCCCTCTTCCAACCACGCAGTCAGTCCCAACCTCCCACCCCCCAATCCTCCCTTCAAGAGATGTGGGGTGAAAAAATTTAACATTTTGTATTAAATAATACCTCAGATTAAGTTAAGGATAATATAATTGACATTTAGGATTCCTTGTAAGACCAGGAATATTTTGAATATAAATGTCATATATTTTGCTAGATAACATATTTACTCAGAAAACATTATCTAAAATTTGTATGTCTAATGCAAAATATATGATGTTTATATTCAAAATAATCATCATTATAAATTCCAGCAATGTAAATTATATTCTGTGAAGGTAATTTGTATGAATTTTATGAGCTAAAACAAATATCTTCAGTTAATAAAAAAATATTCTTCACAGGGTAACAGATGGTCGGTCGGTCCTCCCTCCCCCACCCCCCACCAACCGTCCCAAGGAGATGTTGTGAGAGGAAAACCATACACGTAATAAATAATACCTCAAACTAAAGTTAGGATAATATAATTGACATTGCTGGATTCCTTGTAAGACCAGGAATATTTTGAATATAAATGTCATATATTTTGCCAAAAAATAACATAGTTCTCTCAGAGAAAAAAGTTTATCTAAAATTTGTATGTCTAATGCAAAATATATGATGTTTATATTCAAAATGATATAAGAATTCCAGCAATGTAAATTATATTCTGGCCAATTTGTATGAATTTTATTAGCTAAAACAGGCAGTCAGGCAGGGTGGCTGGTGGGCGGGCGGACGTATATGTGGTGGAAAAATCCGTGTTAAGTGAAAGTTCAGCTCTGGCGGCATATGATACGCGTTAAGTGAAAACGGCGTTGAAATACTATATAGACAAGCAGAGAAACAGCGAACCCTGATGTAAACAAACCTTAATTTCCGCGGCTTTTTTTTTGTTTTTAAGGATTACCCACCGGGCATAGGTCACTGACCCACATTGGGGCCTAGGGGCAAAAATGTAATACTCCTGTAATAATAATTCAGATAAGTAAAAAAAAAAAAATCGGGATCGACAGTTAATCCGAAAGTCGGTCAATCGAGGTTTTACTGTATCTCTTTACCCAGTTGGTCTCCTACATTCTCTCCTTATGACTAAACCATCTCAGCCTATTTTTATACAAACCATGCCAATAATCTCAATACCTAGTCATCTCCTTGAGTTAAACAAGGTTTCCTATCTCAACAAACTTCTATTAGCTTGATTAAGCCTACAATTGTTATCCTCTTTAACCCTTTATATCCTGCAACATAAGAGATCAGAATTACCAACATTTTTCATTCCTGCCACAAGATTAATTTCCCAACATTGTATTTCCTAATCTGGTTACATACAACTTTTCTTTCAAATGAAGAGGTCCTCTAACCTTCAATAAAGGCAACACCTCCTTAACCCCATCACTATGCGATGCTCCTTTTAATATTTTATTAACTTCTTCCAGCTGCTTCTTATTCTTGCAAATAAATTAGCTTCAGTACCACCTATACAACTTATTCACACAATGAACATACGTATATCCTCAATGCTTTTCCAACATAGCTAAGATTATTACCTCACTACACCTTTTTCCTACAGGTGCTCCACCCATGCCACTAATCTTTACTTTTGTTTTTGGCTCATTCACTCATACCCTTTGCTCTGTTCCATCCTTCCATTTCTTATATTTCTCTACTAACTCTTCAATACTATCTGATATCAGCACTCATATAACAACTCCTTTGGCAGATCAGTCCTAAAATCCTATCATAGTGGCTGTAACTGTCTAACACCATGATAAACAGAAGAGGGTTCAAGACCGACCCCTGATGGTCCCCTAATTTCATCTTACATTCCTCACCATTTACTTTCACAGAGGTTCTCGAGCCCTCATATAATGCCATATCCACTAGGGTGTGTCAATTTTGTCAACATGTTAAAAATCAAATTTGGTAGTCAAAATATTGTGCCTCTTTATGTCTAAACAGAGATTAGCAAACAAAAATGAATTGAAATAACCCTCACCTACATCAATTATACCTTAAAGTTTCAAATATCAGTATTTCAACAAATTAATGAGACTTGATTAGAATTATTCACTTGATATTAACTAATCTCATGTAAGCATATGGATTATGGAGTATTTTATGGTTCTGTAAGCATTGTACAATATGCATGTCAGAACATGAACATGAACAGGCTCTCCGTGTGAGAGTTTAATTCTTGTTTTGACTTGTATATAGCAGTGAGGATAAAGGCGCCCGGCTCACTCTCCTTCTGGATATCATAGGCGTTGGTTTTGCTCTCATTACACTTGCACCCTACTCTACCAGACAATTCTACATTTTAATTTATTATATTAAGTAAGGGCATATTGATTATGCATGATTACTTATATCATTGTATAAAACATTATGTTTACAAAGTGTATATGTTATTTTCTGTTACAGCATTTTTTGATAAACAAATTGATATTTTGAAACAACAATTGAATTGAAACATTGAAATATTTTCTATTTGTCCAGATAATTTGAAGATGTCAAATTAGAACAAGAAGTCGATTGTCAACCCACTTGAGCCTGCTAGTTGGTATTAAAGGGAAAGGAGCTTCCTGTAATAGAACTTCCAACAGTGAGAACATGCTAGATTGAGGTTACTCCTTCGAGAAAAAAATACAAAGGACAGAAGGAACTATACAGATAAAGAACTCATAAATGACATGATAGTCCTCTTCTGCATCAATGGACCAAAAGCTAATGCATATTCAAGCCACCCATAGCAGTTAATCAGTGTAAAGACTATTGAGCTAAAACTACTTGAAATTATGGCACAAAGCAGTTGAAACATCACTTGGTAAAGAAACTTGGCAGGAAAAATGAATTTCTGCACACACTTGATACTCTGTTTGACATTTTTGACCTGCAAGTGCTCCACGCCTAATTATGTTCTAGAATCCAACTGTTCTCTCTCCCACTCAGATGAAGAGAAAAAATAATTCCCACATTTGATTGTGGTTGTCCTAAATGAAAAAGAAGATCCCTGTTTTAGAGCGAATTCTGCTCTAGAAGCTGAAGGACAAAAGGCAAGAAGGCCAAGGAGAGTATGCAAATGGGTTCTAATAAGTATTCAGAAACAAAAAGAAACCAGCAGATTGCTAATGCCAAGAAGAAGAACAAATCCGAGAGAGGAACAAAGAAAATGAAAATTGAAAGAAGCCATCCAAAAGGAAAGAGCTGTGTCAAGATGTTTATCCTTCTTTGATAGTTCTTCTGATGAACAGGAAGCAACACATCAGATGATGGTTCAAGAGCCATCTGAACCTTTACCAAAAGAAAATGAAATAACCTAAAAAATATTTCAAACATTGCTTTAATGTCATTAAGCCTACATGCTGGACTTACGTGAGGCTGCAGAAATTGCAACTGGCTTGGATAGATGCAGGCCTCATCAGCGAGGATATCTTTGGTGATAGATCATAATAAAATTAGAAGAGCACAAGAAAAAATAATGGGAATATCTGGTCAGCATGAAAAAGATTTAAGCGGGAAGGCTCTCCTGTCTTTTGTTTGATCTGGAAGAATAGATGACACAAAAAGTTTTGCTAGAAGTAGAGGTGAACAGAAAGTTTCCAGGTCTCATCAAGAAAGAACACTACTCTGTGTCTGTTCTGTGAGCCTGGTGGTCGGTTTGTTTCACTTTGCTCTGACTGAAGTAGGGAAGAAACATACAGAGGTCATTGCTGATCATATTTTATGTTGGGTTCAGGAGAGAGGGACTTGGCAGTTCCTGCAGGCCTGTTGGTGGAGATTCAACTGCAGTGAACCTGGATGTAGGGGAGGTGTAATGGCAGCATTTAGAGAAAAAACTAGGAAGAAGACTTGTTTGGTTGTATGCTTGATTTACATACAAGCAGAGCTACCTCTTAGTCATCTCTGTCCAGGAACTTGATGTGGTCACAAAACAACAACAAGTGGTCAGGTCCTTGGCATCTCATGCTGGATGAAGCAAACAACACAACTAGAAATAAATACAGCAACCTTTCCAAAGATTGAAGTTGGCCTCCCCTTCCGGCGTTGTCTGGAAGGAGTCATCAAAAGATCTCAGCACAGATCAATCCTATCGCCTCGTATTACTTAAACAATAAGATCCAGGAGAAATGCCTCAGTCATTAGCTCTCAAATTGGACCTGTGATCTGACCGTTGAAAGGTTAACTTCTGACTCTCTTCGTTCTAAGGATTTGGATTTCCAAACCACGGGTGAAGGGCAAAGTGTTACTGAAGAATTTGAGGTTAATTGTTGAATTTATTGTGTGGGTTTATCTTCCCAGTGGTTTAGTCATTCTATATGAATTGGATGGGCCCAATCACCTTTTGTTTCATTGCAGCTAGTAGGTACAGAGGAAGGTAGTGAGGGACGCTCGTGTTACCTGGCAAGAAGGTCCGCTTGGTATATGCTTTCGATCAGAAGCAGTTTGCAAGCAATGCTTTGCAGTCAATAGCACCAATCTCGGAGCCGAGGAGCTGTCAAGTCATTCTAAAGATTAGAGGCAGCTAATAGATGGCGACCAGTTGGGAGAACTGTTCGTTTCATTCAAGAAAAGTTCCCCAATAAATGTCAATGCCACCAAATTGTCAAGTGGTTGACAGGTTTGATCTTAGAGCCACCATTGACAACAAGTCTAACTAAGCCCAGAATTGAGAGCAAGACTCCAATGCAGGTGCCAGTGGCCTTCCCACACTCAAAGTGTGGAGATGTGAAAATGGTCACAGAAGCAGCGAATATGTTTACAGCTGTGAGAGGCAGGAAGGTTACATCAAGCACCAAATAACCAAGCAGACTGCGATGACAAGAAACCAACAAAAGAGTATAAGAAGGCATTGATTATAACAAATAGATGGGATAATAAAATATAATAATTTGAAACTTGAAACTGATAACATGTATTGCAAATGCTAGTTATGTTATAAATTCACAAATATGTACATTTAAAATCCATTTGATCTTAGTGGACTTATTATAAAAAAAATTATGCCAGAGAATATTGTTTTGCATGGCAAGACTACAATAAATTGCTGCAAATTACTCGATTTCTAATTTAGCCAGTTCACCCCCTAAATTGACACACCCTAATATCCACCAGTAGCCCAACACTTCAACTCTTAGCTTTCTCACTGCCCACTGCAATACCTCGTGCAGCACCCTGTCAAATAATCTGCTCTCAGTCTACAAAAATGAAGTTCAGCTTTCTCTCCTTCACAAAACCAGTAACAAACCTTCAAAGCTTTGGCCACTGTTTCCCCTTGCTTGAGAAAACTAAGAATCTCTGTATAAATTGCGATGATGCCATCAGCTGGTGCTCCACTCATATTATCTTCATCACTACCAGCATCACTTTCCAAGTCAGATCCATATTTCTTTTCATCACCTTCTCGATGTTTGACCTGTAAATGATAGTACAGTACAGGATGATATGTAATTGTTTTATTTAATTAGAGGAATCATAAATACATTATGCCTCACTAATATAACAGAATGTACTGTACTATACCACACATACAAAATATGATTACTGTACTGCAATAACCAGTTTCATTCATCCCAGCTTTCTTTTGACATACTCTTACTTTCAGTTTGCCCCCCTGACCTTTCTTTAATCTTCCATTAAACCGACTCAGTGATTCCAATTTTCTAAGGTTTTGAGAAAAATAACAAGTGCAGGTCTTATCCTGAAAACAAATTTATAAGTGCTACTGAGAAGCAGCCCATATATTATACAGTATAAGCATACCAAGATTTTTTGGGGTCTTTCCAGTACAATAAATCACAAGACCATGGTGGCTGGTGATAATTTGGAGAGTATTACTTGTGAAAGAGACCTAGGGGTACGAAGCCCGGACCTACGGCCTAGAAAACAGTGCGTTAATGTTCGAAATAAGGCAAACAGAGTATTGGGTTTTATATCTAGAAGTGTAAGTAACAAGAGTGCAGAGGTCTTATTGCAACTATATCTTAGCGCCTAGTTAGGCCGCACCTCCATTATTCGGTTCAGTTCTGGTGCCCCTATTATAGAATGGATATAAATTCACTAGAGTCGAGTGCCGAAGAATGACAAAAATGATTCCGGGACTTAGAAACCTTCCATATCAGGATAGGTTAAAGAAAACTTAACTAGCATTCTAGAAAGACGAAAGAGTCGAGGAGATATGATAGAAATATTTAAGTGAATGAAGAATCAATAAAGGGATATAGATAAAGTTCTTATAATATCCGAGCAGGATAGGACTTCGAACAGCAGATTCAAGTTGGATAAGTTTAGGTTTAGGAGGAGATAGGAAGAAACTGGTTCTAAAATAGAGATTGGTGGACGAGTGGAACAAGCTTAGCAACTTTGTAGTAAGTGCGGGAACTCTGGAAAGTTTCAAAAGGAGGCTAGATAGATTCATGGATGATAGAGAGTGGTAGTAACTCTCGACAGGAGCTGCCATGCACAGGCCAACCGGCCTATTGCAGACTCCTTATGTTCTTATGTAAGTTAATTACTAAAATTTTTATGCCTAGTGCAAACTAATGGATGTTTACACTCAAATTAATTGCTATCTTGCAAGAATTCCAACAATGCAACTTATCTTCTGCCGAGTCAAGTCGGTAAAGCAAACTCCTGTCTTTTATCCTGAGTCCTCGACCCCTCAACTGATAGCTAGACACCCATCCTGGCTGTCAACACCCCACATCCCCCTTCCCCATCCTCCCAGTGGTGGGTGATAACGATTAATGGGATGAAGGTAATTTTAGGCTAGATTTTTTCTCTTATAAAATGTCACAGAATTGACTTAGCATAATATAATTTGCATTGCTGGAATCCTTGCAAGATGGCAATTGATTTGAGTTTAAACATCTCATAGTTTGCACAAGAGATGAAAAAGTTTAGTCATTTAGGTTAGTACATTTGAGTACAAAGTGAGTACAGTAATATGTTGCTCAAAATTATGGCTTTTTCTCATGGTAAAGTCTGTATAACTACCCGGTAGTCAGGATAGTATGGTATTGAATGTTACAGAGTATTTCACATAAATTCTTTGTTTAGTTCTGCACATAGAGAGTGGTGGTGGAGGAGGGATGGAGACACCTGGTGGGAGAAACTGACCCTCCACCCCTGCCTCTGTCAGTCTTACTGTAACTAGACAAAATGTTGTTTTTTGTCATTTATTAATTAGTAAAGATATAATAATTTGAGCTTATTAATACCAGTGACCTACATATACAGTAGCATACTTTGTTACCTTATTTTACTGGTTGTCATTTAATGTTTATGCAAATTACTGATTATAATTGTACTTTTTATAGTAGTACAGTATTTAATATTCTATATTATCAATGATAAAACATACACCATAAGAGGTTGATCATATGAGAATAAATAATAATAAATGTTGGAGCGTGTGTGTTGGTGGTAGGTGTTGGAGGGTGTGTGTTGGAGGGTGTGTGTTGGAGGGGTGTTGGAGGTGTGTGTGTGTGGTGTGTGTTGGAGGTGTGTGTGGAGGTGTGTGTTGGAGGGTGTGTGTTGGTGGTGTGTTGGAGGGTGTGTGTTGGAGGGTGTGTTGGAGGGTGTGTGTTGGAGGTGTTGGAGGGTGTGTGTTGGTGGTGTGTGTTGGAGGGTGTGTTGGAGGGTGTTGGAGGGTGTGTGTTGGTGGTGTGTGTTGAGGGGGGTGTGTGTTGAGGTTGGAGGTGTGTGTTGGGGGTGTGTTGGAGGTGTGTGTTGGAGGGTGTGTTGGAGGGTGTGTTGGAGGGTGTGTGTTGGAGGGTGGGTGTGTGTTTGAGGTGTGTTGAGGGTGTGTGTTGGTGTGGTGTGTTGGAGGGTGTGTGTTGAGGGTGTGTGTTGGAGGGTGGTGTTGGAGGGTGTGTGTTGGAGGGTGTGTGTTGGAGGGTGTGTTGGGAGGTGTGTTGGAGGTGGTGTTGGAGGGTGTGTGTTGGAGGGTGTTGAAGGTGGTGTGTGTTGGAGGGTGTGTGTTGGTGGTGTGGAGGGTGTGTGTTGGAGGGTGTTGAGGGTGTGTTGGAGGGTGTGTGTTGGTAGGGTGTGTGTTGGAGGGTGTGTGTTGGAGGGTGTGTGTTGGTGTGTGTGTTGGAGGGTGTGTGTTGGTGGTGTGTGTTGAGGGTGTGCTGGAGGGTGTGTGTTGGAGGGTGTGTGTTGGTGGAGGGTGTTGGTGGTGTGTGTTGGAGGGTGTGTGTTGGAGGTTGTGTGGAGGGTGTGTGTTGGAGGGTGGGTGTGTGTTGGAGGGTGTGTGTTGGAGGGTGTGTATTGGAGGTGTATGGTGGTGTGTGTTGGAGGGTGTGTGTTGGTGATTGATTTTTTTTATTGCCTGTTACTTTATTGTGCACCCCACACTCATCCGAGCTGTAGCGAAAGGATTACAGAGTAGAGTTTACAAAGGTTAAAAATTAACCCCGTTGTCAGGATATTATGGCACTGAATGTTACACAGTATTTCATTTACATTATTTGTTTTGTTCTATACATAAAGGTAACTTATTCACAAATGCGTGACTACACAGGTGTGAGGCAGTATGTCTGGCCTCACACTTTGTTATTCACATTTACGTGAGAAGTATTCAAGCACATTATGTGATTTGGTTCTGTACATGAGAATTGATATAGTACTAAGTGCAAAAAGTGATACAATCTTAATATGGGTGTGTGTTGGTGGTGTGTGTTGGAGGGTGTGTGTTGGAGGTGTGTTGGTGGTGTGTGTTGAGGGTGTGTGTTGGAGGTGTTGGAGGGTGTGTGTTGGAGGGTGTGTGTTGGTGGTGTGTTGGAGGGTGTGTTGGAGGGTGTGTGTTGGAGGTGTTGGAGGTGTGTGTTGGTGGTGTTGGGAGGGTGTGTTGGTGGTGTTGAGGTGTGTGTTGGTGGTGTTGGAGGTGTGTGTTGGTGGTGTTGGAGGGTGTGTTGGTGTGTTGGAGGGTGTGTGTTGGTGGTGTTGAGGGTGTGTTGAGGGTGTGTTGGAGAGTGTGTTGATGGTGTTGGAGGGTGTTGGAGGTGTTGAGGGTGTGTTGGTGGTGTTGGAGGTGTGTTGGTGGTGTTGGAGGTGATGGAGGTGGTGTGGTGTTGGAGGGTGTGTGTTGGAGGGTGTGTGTTGGTGGTGTTGGAGGGTGTGTGTTGGGAGGGTGGTGTTGGTGGTGTTGGAGGTGTTGGAGGGTGTGTGTTGGTGGTAGGAGGGTGTGTTGGTGGTGTTGGAGGGTGTTGAGGAGGTAATGGAGGTGTTTGATGGTGTTGGAGGGTGTGTTGGAGGTGGAGGTGTGTTGGAGGGTGTGTGTTGGTGGTGTTGGAGGGTGTGTGTTGGAGGTTGGTGTTGGGGAAGTGTTGGAGGGTGTGTGTTGGTGGTGTTGGAGGGTGTTGGGGTGTTGGAGGGTGTGTTGGGGTGTTGGAGGGTGTGTTGGTGGTGTTGGAGGTGTTGGAGGTTGGGTGTGTTGTTGGAGGGTGTGTGTTGAGGTGTTGGAGGGTGTGTTGGTGTTGGAGGTGTGTTGGTGGTGTTGGAGGTGTGTGTTGGAGGTGTGTGTGGAGGTGCGAGGTGTTGGAGTGGAGGTGTGTGTTGGTGGTGTTGAGGTGTGTGTTGGTGTTGAGGGTGGTGGTGGTGTTGGAGTGTGTTGTGGAGGTGTGTCCTGACCACACACACAGGTAGGGAATTAAGACAACACGATCTCCCTAATACCACACCTTTCTTGCTTTCACCATTTTAAAATGTTATAAATAATGTTGAAGGATACAACTTTGCTCATTTATACTAATACTTATCACAATCTCCTAAAAAAATTAGGTTTTAGTTTCGTGTTTATTCACACCTTCAAATGCTAAGAGACCCACTACCCCACCCAAGAAGGGTCACCTGACATTCCATTCCTGCAAATTCAGTTGCCTCAAGATGTCTTGAATAAACACAGCTAAGGTGCCCTGTGTATACTTAGTTGACCAAGAGCTCAATTTAGCAGATACTGTATTTCGATTTAACAAACAGGGGTGGGCTTGAATTATTTCAAATCGAGAAATACAGTACTGTATTAACCTCCTTCTCATTACAGGATGTCACTGTTAAAATTTTATTTCGTAAACATCTGAGATTTTATTCAGCACTGAGACCCTCATATCCAAGGGGTTAAAAACCTATTTGATCAAACATACAATAATAAAAACTACACCAGTGTTTAATGCTTCTCCATGAAATTAAACATTAAACGTATTTAGTTTTTCTTACATTAGAGGTCACAACCTCAAGGTTAAGCCAGAAACTGTTAGAATTATGAACTGTTGTACAGTAATAACCTGTCAGTGTAAATCACCTCCATAATTAGTTTTTTCTTCCGTGATTTCTACCCACACAGACTAGGTTCCTATTTCACCCTTTATTAATTATTAGGACAACATTTTAATGTATCTGACTAAGAAGTCGACCCTCCCTTTCCCTGTCCTAGAAAAGTGACTTCTCTTGTGGTACTCTGATAAAAATTTTTATTTGCCAGATTCATCCATGTTTTATAGCTATGACGTCTACATTCTCGCACATACAACCGCCTCAGCAAGTCTATTTTATTTAACGCCCTACTGTTTGCATAGTATATATGTCACCCTCAAGCGGAGTGACAGAGGCTTTATTATGAAACTGAAGAGAAAGTGATGTAGATGTTAACAGGATTGGTTCTGGAGAAAACTCGTGAGGAATTAACTTGTTATGGTTGCTGGGAGCGTTTGCAGATGCTGCAGAGGTTGGTAGGACTGGTTCTGTAGATGCTGCAGAGTGTGATGGGAGTGGTTCTGTAGATTCTGCAGAGGTTGACGGGAATGGTTCTGTAGATGCTGCAGAGGTTGATGGGACTGGTTCTGTAGGTCCTGCAGAGGATGATGGTATTGGTTCTATGGATGCAGCAGAGGTTGATGGGACTGGTTTTGCAGAAGCTGCAGAGGTTGATGGGACTGGTTCTGTAGATGCTGCAGAGGTTGATGGGACTGGTTCTGTAGATGCTGCAGAGGTTGACGGGAATGGTTCTGTAGATGCTGCAGAGGTTGATGGGACTGGTTCTGTAGATGCTGCAGAGGTTGATGGGACTGGTTCTGTAGATGCTGCAGAGGTTGATGGGACTGGTTCTGTAGATGCTGCAGAGGTTGATGGGACTGGCTCTGTAGATGCTGTAGAGGTTAATGGAACTGGTTTGGGCTGCCTTTTGACTTTCTTAAAAAAATTCAAGGAATGGTTGAAATGAAACTTTCTTCTTTTCTTCATAAATGTTTGTAGCATCGTAGACATTCAGTAATACCTCAATGAACCTTGGTGAATCTTGCTCGGATCTTGCTCTTCAAATTTAAACAATCCTTCATTAATAAGCCTGAAACCTTCTGCCATTTCTTTCATAATGAATTGCTTTGGTTCAGGAGTTTCAGCTTCCTCTACATCCTCTGACAAAATTTGCTTCTCTCAGCATGAGACTCAAGCAACTCTGTGACATCATGCTCATGAATACCAAGCTGGAGTTGGTTCCCAAGGTCTATCGCTGTCTGTCAGTTCCCCAACATCGTTTTCAACCCCCTGAAATCATGGACAAACTGTGGGCAGAGTTTTTTCCAAACAATTCAGGCACAAAATGTTTAAGGTACCAGTATTCAAAAAGAGACAATGTCACCTAAGCCTTCTTATTAGCTTTCCAGATAACTGGAAGTGCTGTCTTGAAAACAACCCTTCAAAGCTCTAGGATTTTCTGACTGATAAACAAGCAAAGGTTTTAGTTTGTAGTCCCCAGCAGGATTGCCTCCCAGCGGTGAGGTCAGCCAATCCTTGGCAGCTTTATGCCCTGGTGCTGTTTTTTCATGTTTTTGAACTGACTTAATCATTGTCAACCGAGAGTTCCATCTAGTAGCACTGGCAGCTTGCAGTGCAACCCCAATCTTTTTCAAGAACGGTGCAGCCACAGTAGATCGACGTATTGCAGCCACAATACTGTAGCACTTGTGTATCACAGTTGCAACTGCACTATTTCTGACACTGGGATCATTGAAGGCATCTCTTATGCACAGTTGCTGTGTGTGGACAAAGCAACTGGACCGCTCTGGTGGAAGAAGGGCAAGCACTTCATCCAAATCAAGTTCTTCTTCCAAAATGTCAAGAGCATCTTCATTTTCATTTTCACCACTACCTTCACTCCTTACTTCGTCTCCATATAATCCTGGCAGACAGACATCAAATGCTCTCACCATTGACGAAGCATTGTTGGCAACCACCCTCCTCACCTTGCCACGAATTCCGAATTTCATGACTATTTCCTCATATGCTGTAGCGATGTTCACAGCTATATGTCGTTCCACAAACTGAATGCAAGCAATGACACGTGACTTTAACTCCCATGACGAGTTGATGAACTGTACGGTGACGGCGAGAAATGATACCATTCTCCGATTCGTCCAGAGGTCCAGTGTCAGGTAAATACGACTGAGGTGTTCGAATTCTGTCATCAACTGCGACTCAATGAGCTTCGCTCTCTGCGGCAGTAAACTATTTCTGAGTGTGGTTCTGCTTGGAAACATGAATTGTGGTTCTGCTTGGAAACATGAATTGTGGTTCTGCTTAGTGCAGAAGAGCCCAAAAAGTCTTGCTTTCCACTATGCTACGAGGCAGTTGATCACATGTGATGGACTCCAAGAGTTTCTTTGTCATAGACCGCTGTTTGATGTGATTAGCGTCAAATTTTTTCTCCTGTGCAGGTTTGAAGAACGAGGTCAATCTGGGCTGTGACACACAGCTCTCACGCTTCTTTTCCTCTGCAGCTCTCAAGGTCTCATACTCATTAAATTGAACTTTGTGAACTCTTCTGAGATGCAGAACTAAGTTAGATGTTGCCTTCGTCGATGCCGAATACAGGTTGACAACCCTTTATCTGAAATTCCGAAAACCGAAAAGCTCTAAAAACCTAAAGTTTTTTTGTGGGGATGCTTTTATTTTATTTTTTTTTTAAAGGGATTATTAGCCCACCCGGGCACAGATCACTGACCCACATCGGGGCCTGGGGGGCAAAAATGTAATAGTAATAATAATTATAATAATAATAATAATTACTCATAGTAAATAAAAAAATTTATAATACACCAAAATAAAATACAGGTACAGTAATAATGATTACAATAATAATAATAATAAAATACAATAATAAAATTAATAATAATAATAATAACAATAATACTGTAATAATAATAAAATAATACAGTAAAGAAATACATGAATGAAAAAAAGATCAAAAGTGAGAAACACAAACTAGACCTATGAATTATTACTGTATTATTATTATTATTATTATTATTATTATTATTTTTATTATATTTTCGCCTCCCAGGCCCTGATGTGGGTCAGTGATCTATGCCCGGGTGGGCTAATACACATTTAAAAAACCCTAACCATTCTGAAAACCGAAAAATTCCAAAAACCGAAATGCCTCTGACCCCAAGGATTTCGGATAAAGGATTGTCAACCTGTATGACTTTTTGCACTGTAGACAGTCGGCTATGAGAGTCTTGTCAGTGGACTTGGCATTAACAGAATAAAACTTTGTCAGTGCAGCTGACAGTTGAGGCATTTGCACGTCCTCATCCTCGATCGAATGGTCATCAGATGTCGATATATCTTGTTTATCCATCTGCAACATGAGAACCAATGTTTGTCAAACTTTAAAGTTCAAACCACGTTAACACTAGAATGACAAGTGCTTTCTTTATTTGGCATATTTGGTACTACAGTGTAATAGACTATTAGACCATTGTCACGCCCCCTAACCACATAGTACTATATTTAAATTAAATAAGAAAAAACTTTCTCGACAGGACTTTTAATAAAATTATTATATCTTAATTCACCCACCATGTACAATGTGTCTGTTGAGTTGGGGCGGGCCGTGATAACATAGGAAAACCCAAGAGCTCACGGGACTCTGGAGTCACAGGCACTCACGGCTGCACGTCTGCACGTCTGCCCAGATTGACCTTGACGCTCGATCTGAGCCTGTGATCTAACCCAGCGACAGCGAGTCAGACCGAGCGTCGACGAAAAAGTGGCGCAGCATTTAAATTCAAAACAAGCGGGAAAAGATGCACAACAGATTCAGAATGTTCAATGTTACCGCTTGCAGATAACAATAGCAGTAATAAAAATAAACAAAATTACAAAAATAAAACAAATTCAAGTGTTTTCGTCCTCACAAATTGTCTGTAAATAGCAATACAAAATATAAATTTTTCCTTTGTTTATGGAAGAGGCTAAAGGTAGTAGCCTTAAACTAGCCTAATGCCTGTAACACTAACAAAATACTTTTTCTTCTGGGTGCCAAAATACAATTACAAATACAGTC